>NW_019386015.1:25832-119320 GCF_000671375.1 Centruroides sculpturatus | reverse complement strand
ATGACATTAGTAAAGGACATTGTACCATGGTTTTGTCAAGTATGGCACAAGCGGAGGCTTCGGTAGTTAAATGGAATGAAGCATCTATTCTCAAGACGTCGCGGTCCCCATCGGTGGCTTTGCAACATAAAAAAATTGAAATTTATAAGAGTAAATTAAGGGACGGCTGTATCAATGCAAGGGATGCTGATGGTTTAGCTTCGGCATGGACGTTCTTTGTAAAAGAAAAGTTAAAACACACAAATTCTTAGTTCCTATCTGCCTTTTTTAATGTGATGCTTTTTGATATATATATTTTTATGAATTTAATCCTTTTGTGCATTTAATCTTTTAGGTTTATTTTTTAATTTTATATCGCCTTATTTTATTATTTATATTAATATGGCTTCGATCTATTTATTATAGTTATTTTGTATAGCGATTGGTTAATTTATTTTACATTTTAATTTTGAATTTGTAATGTTCGAAAGTTCCGTTTTAATGCAATGTTCAAAGTTGTTCGATAGCCTGTCACCTGATGATGGCCTATTCCATTAGGCTGAAAACGTTTGTGTTTTAATAAATATTTCTCAGTGTTATAAAGTGTTAAATGTTTTATTAAATGTAACCAAGTTAAATTTCTGTATATGGTGAATAATTTTGTTACCTGCATATATATGATGATTGAAGATAAATAGATCATAATGAAAAAAAAAGTTTTATTTTCTTATTATCGCTCGTTATTACTTAACATCCAGAACGTGTGGCTTTTAACCATAATAAATCCGTTGCACACTGGTTTTTCACTTTAGCAGCTGATTTTTATTTTGTCGTGTATAGTAGTGTAAGTGCTTGATAGCCAGCTATCAAGCACCTACAACTATATGTAATTAGACCTTTAGCACTTTTTAGCAAAACAAAAAAAAACAAATGTGTATTTTTATCCATATATTTTATTTCTTTGAAATTTTTTTTAAGCATGAAAATTAAATTTCTAGGAAAACTTGTAGAACTAATGTTGTTCTACAGTAACTTTATTAACGCATTATGTTGTTTGGCATTAAAAATTGTAAATAAATGTTTCGAGCCTATAATCCATATTTTAAAGTTACAAACCACTGTGCGTCGTATGTTCCTGTATCGTGGATTCATCAGCCAATGTTCAGAATGCGTTATGGCTTTTGTTAATCACCACAACATGTAGTGGTTAAATATCATGAAAGCCACGATGCGAATTTCGCTTTGTGGTCGTTTAGAGTTAGCCACATGTTGTGGCTATTTTTACAACTGCCACGACGTGAATTTTGCTTTGTGGCCATTTTGAAAAGACCACAATGCATTGTGGTTGTTTTTTTTGCTCAATGAGCAATTTCTGTCTTTGAGCTTAACATATACATATTTATACACAAAAAAATTATATGTAAATTTTATATACACAATACAGTAGACCCCCTGTAACACGGGTTAATATAAAATGACAAAAAAATTGCGATCTTATTCATATAATCACGCTGAAAGAGACTTGTATAATACGGTAAAACGTCATCGCCAACTTGTGTCGCGACAGGATTGGTTGAATCTGGAGCAATAGCGGACACTACACAAACCGCTGAGTTTAAATGAGAACTGGACCTACTAAAAACAATTTATTATTTAACAGTCATAAAAATTATATTTATTTAAGTGGATAAATGCCAAGTGTTTTAATAATAACACAGTCTTGTGTTCAATAGTAAATAAAAAAAAAAAATTATATTTATATTAATGATGTCTCCAAAGTTCAATGAATTTTTTGCAGAAAAGTAACTTATCAGGAAACACGTGCCTGCTATTCAATACGCCCCTCCACGACGAAAACAAGCTTAAGCAATGGCAACGTCGAACAGTGCACACTCGGTAAGTAATCCTACAATTTTTTGTTTATAGCATAGTTTATACNGTTCAATGAATTTTTTGCAGAAAAGTAACTTATCAGGAAACACGTGCCTGCTATTCAATACGCCCCTCCACGACGAAAACAAGCTTAAGCAATGGCAACGTCGAACAGTGCACACTCGGTAAGTAATCCTACAATTTTTTGTTTATAGCATAGTTTATACGGACTATTCTCAAAAATTATAAGTGTTTTGGAAATGAGTCAAATTAGTCTAGAATTGATTAATTTTATGGAAGAAAACCTTTCAAACAGCTGTAATCCCTAAACTGCACACATGCAAGGCTGTGATTAACTCATGAATTTAAGTGACTCATACAACTTGAAATTCATAAAACACGGAACATATCTACTGTGTTATAGGAGGGTCTATTGTATGTGCATATAAAATAATTAACCCACTACTTTTATTAGATCATATATTTTTATCAGATAAATGTATCATGTGGAAATCAATAGCTTATTTGAGAGCAAATTTTTAAAAATCATTCGTTTCCTTGAGCTATTTGGATTAATATTTATCAAATCACTACTTATTGCATGTCATCCGGTTTGACACATTTTACTCAATACAATGTAAGTAAAATTTTTTTTATTCAAATACTTTCTCCCATCTTTTTTTTAAATTTAAGATAAAAAATATTTTCAGAAATTACAATATGACAGAACCCCAATTAACCACAGTATCATGGATCAATGCCATCTCTAACGACCAAAAACTCCGATACTATAGACAGCCACGGCCATTCTAGATCAAAAATTACAAATATAAAAGATATACGAGATATATCACTTTTATGTCTCTCTTTATATCTCAATGAATTTAATTATACATCAGAACAATTTTTACATCCTTCTTTTTATATATTGTCCAGTTCTATCAAGAGAAGAATTTTTGTAATTTTTACATTATTTATCACACAACTAATATATATATGATAGTTTTAACAATAAAAATGCATATTATTGTAGTTACATTCTAATACAAATACAGCATACCCCAGATTATGTACATAATGCATTCCATTGAATATAAGCCATATCATTAACTGCCATTTCCTCCACATTTTTTTTTTTTTAAAACAACAAATATATGAAAAATGGCAATTAACCTCACTGAAAGTGTTTGAGAAACAGTCAATTTGGTTTCACAATTCAGCATTCCATGGAAGATGCCCCCATTAAATTGTTTAATACTTTACGTCGAGAAAGAAGAGATTGATGTCCCCATTAATATTTCTAGATATCAAAGGTACATTTAATAATGCACGGCAACCCACAATTTTAAAACTTATTAGACATACCAAAGTACCACAAAATATTTTCTACTCGCTCGAGGATTTCTCGAAGGACAGAACGGCCGAGCTTAAATCGTGTTCCGTTAATAAAAATTCGCTCCCTATATAAAGACCGTCTTCGAGACTCGATATCCAAACAGCTACTCCGGAACGTTATTATAAGCGACTCGCTAATTAAATTATCCGACCATTTTTGATCATCAATCATAAAATTGGATATCATTAAAAAGTAACTAATTATCAGACAATTTGGCAAAATTTTCTCAAAACAGACATTTCCAGTCTTCACCAGATGCGCAACACAAAAGCAATGCTCAGAACAGACAAAGCTTTGCGTCGACCGGGACAATAACGCAAGACACTCGCATCCGGGCTCCGTCTCGTGCCAGAGCCCGACAAGAGAAGACGACAAACTATCGTTTCGGAACGTGCGCCGTCGTCCCGGTCGTCCTCCGGCAAATTGCGGCACGATAAAAGCGGTGCACGGCAAGTCGAGACGCACCCGCACGTAAACAGATTCGGACGATTCGAGTCTCTCCGTAGTAAGAAGCTTTCGAAAACATCCGACACGACGCAGTCGAACCGCGCGCAGTCCGTCGAAAAGACCGAGCAAAATTTCGTAATCCGTCGGCGAGGACCGGCCGACGTCACTCCGAAATCTCCGGAGACGGGGAGAGAGACGACGAAGCCGGGAACATCCCGGCCCGATCCCCTCCCTCCCTCTTCCGGGCGGAGGAGACGACGGGCTCCGGACGCCCTCGGAGTCTCCACCATGCCGGGGACCAAAGAAACCGGAAAACCCGGCCCCTCCCGTCCGAAAAATCAGACACCGAGCGACGACGAACACGTCGTCGAACACGCGATAAGAGACAGGCCTTATCTTTTTAACTGGTGAGAGACGATCTTCGGGAAACGACCGGAAAAGGAAAGCGGGTGGAACGGGCCAACGGCGAGGAAGCACGGGTCAGCAAAGAATTCGGAAGGAAAACGAAGAGCAAACATCGGGGTGCTCGGCGTTTGCACCTCACACGTTCCCCGGGTCGTAAGACGCAGGAGTGCAAACGACGAAGTAAACGTCGCCGCATCTGGCCGGCCCGTCCTCGGGTCGTTTGCCAAGACCAAAGTGGTCGAAAACGGACGTCGACCGTATTAACGACGCAGACGGAAAGGAAAGTTGGTCCGGAGAATTGCGGAATAGGCTTAGAGACGGACAACGCATTTGGACTGCGACAAGACTAGGCCTAACAAGTATAATAAACTAATACCTCGTTATCGTCCACTCTCAGTACTCGGCTATTCCCATCCGTATCGCGGCCTCGGGTATCGTCGATTTTGCTATTCAGTAACGACGCACGATCTAGGGTCGACTCGGACGCTTTACCGTCGACTTCTTGTTCGGAACATGCTGCCATCTTGGACGAGAACTACATGTATAATACTTACGCCCGGCTCTATTGGTCGAAACCGACGCGTCACGTGCTATGTACGAGAAGGTGTTATTGGGCCAGACCGGTCGACGTAGAAGAAGAAAACTATGAAAGAGGGGGCGGAAGATGAGTCAGAAGTTTCGCAACGACGCGACGCCGACACCGAGAGGGGTGGAACCGACGCGGGCGATAAAATTAAATCTTTGGTAAAACTAACAGCGCCGTCTCGTAAAGAATTCCGGATTCGAATCGCCGCCTTTCTCGGTCTGGAAGGCGAAACATTGGTTTTTTCGTCCGACGCAAAATGTCGGAAAATAGACCGAGCGGCGAGCCTTCGATACAGTACTGAGGAAAAGAGAATGCAGTCTTTGCCCGTTTTTATATCCCTTTTGGACGCGTTGTTAGGCCTCCTTGTCCGTGGCGTGTCTCGACGTACGATGCCACATCGAAAGATCTGCATCCTTTTTTATTCGTCCTCTTAAGTTATAAATCTACTCGTGATTCGCATAATGGGGCGAAGGCGGCTAACAGCCCGGGACTGTCCTGGAGAGAATCATCGGAAGCGTTGCACGTGTGTAGCTTCCGCCAGCTGAGCAGAGTTGCCACAATGAAATTTCAAAACGTACCGAAGCTCCTTCAAAAAATGTACTATTTCTACGGTTGGTTACTTTTAATATTAATATACCATTGTACTCAATTTTTGTGCTTATTTCAAATTCATATTCACGAATACTTTAAATATTTCATAAAAAGATTTTATGAAAATACAGTAGTTTCTATAGTTTTTTGTTAAATGCGGCATTAAAAGTTGATTTTTTTTAAATATTATAGATAAAAAATTATAAATTAAATATGCGTGGACAGATTGAAATTAAAAAAAGTTATTTCTTTTCCCAAGATTACTAAAACTGAAGTTCATAATTAAGAATTAAATTATAGTGGTGGAAAATAATATAAAAGTATTTTTACTATTTGTACTGTACAATTTCAAAATATTTCGTGTAATAATTCGACTCTGACTTAACGGCTATTTTGAAATCATTGATTTCCTTATCTGTCCGATATTTTTGTTTGACAGAGTTGAATTGTTTGGACCACGCGGCGCGAAAAATTTTGTCCAGGTCTTCGTGAGAATGTGACGCGTGTGAAAGAGGATTGAGTCGTAACATTTGCACGTTGTTGATGTCGACCGATATACACCGTGTGTATGTTGTGATTAGGAAAGATAAAGAAGAATATTTTAATAATAAATGCAAAGAAATTGAATTAAATAATGCGAAAGGACGTACAAGGTCTCTTCAAAACAATTAAAGAGGTCGTTGGAAAATTTACCCCTAGGCTTGGTATTTTAAAGAACACACATGGAAAAGATCTAATGGAAGAAAGTGAAATAAAGAGAAGATGGAAAGAATATACAGAACAGCTTTATAAAGCAGATAATAATATAGAAGAAATAATTGAAGGAAGACATTTTACTTTGGAACCATCAATTTTGAAGGAAGAAGTGGAATGGGCAATCAACCAAATTTCAATTGGGAAAGCAGCAGGAACTGACGGAATTCCAGTGGAACTGCTCAAAGCAGCTGGAGAGGAAGGAATTAGAATACTAACAAAGCTATGCCAACAAATATGGGAAAAGAAGGTTTGGCCAAAGGAGTGGAAGCAATCCATTTTTATACCAATCCCAAAAAATGGCAATGCAAGAGAATGTTCCAACTATAGAACAATCGCACTAATTCCCCATGCAAGTAAGATTCTGTTAAAAATAATACAGAAGAGAATTGAGCCATATTTAGAAAGAGAATTGCCACTGGAACAGGCTGGATTTAGAAAGGGAAGAGGAACTCGCGATCAAATTAGCAACATCAGATGGATTCTAGAAAAGGCAAAAGAGTACCAGAAGGACGCCTTCTTTTGTTTTATAGACTATAGTAAAGCCTTCGATTGTGTGGATCACTCCAAGTTATGGAAAGTACTCAGGAGCATGGGAATTCCTGAACACCTTATATCTTTATTGATGAGTCTTTACAATGAACAAGAAGCAAAAGTAAGAACTCTATACGGAGAAACTGAATGCTTTAAAATTGAGAAAGGGGTGCGACAAGGCTGCATTTTGTCTCCATATCTGTTTAACTTATATACTGAATATATCATGAGAATGGTTACTACAAATGAAGAGTCCATTGGTATCAAGATTGGAGGCGAAACTATTAATAATATAAGATATGCAGATGATACCACCCTTTTGACAGAAAGCAAAGCAGATTTAGAAAAAATTATCATAAGGGTAAAAGAAGAAAGTGCTAAATTTGGTTTGAAGCTAAATGTAAAGAAAACTAAAGTAATGTCAACTAAAGAGTTAAAAGATTTCATTGTGGATGGTGAAAGAATTGAAGTGGTAGAAAGTTACATACTTTTGGGCTCAAAGATAGAAAGGAATGGAAGTTGTGAAGGAGAAATCAGGAGGAGAATTAATCTTGGCAGAACAGCCATGGCAAATCTCACCAAGATAATGAAAGATAAAGACATTTCCATTCATACTAAGAAAAGAATTGTAGAAGCAATGGTTTTCCCTGTAACATTATATGGCTGTGAAAGCTGGACTCTAAGGAAAAAGGAAAGAAAAATGATAGATGCATTCGAATTATGGGTATGGAGAAGATTACTTAGAGTTCCATGGACAGAAAAGAAAACAAATATCTCAATTTTAGAAAAAATTAAGCCAAGCTTCTCCTTAGAGTCAAGAATCTTAAAACAAAAATTGACCTACTTTGGACATGTGATGCGTAAAGAAGTTTCCCTAGAGAAGACTATTATGCTGGGAAAAGTGGAAGGTAGAAGGAAGAGGGGAAGGCAACGGATAAGATGGATAGAAGAAATAGAAAAAGTCACAGAAATGAAGCTGGATGAGCTACGAGAGACAACAAGGGAAAGATCAAGATGGAGAAGACTTGTCCATGAAGTCACCAGGAGTCGACGACGACTCGATGGAACTTAACAACAAATGTTGTGATTGGGTAAATCAAATTAGCGAGCGGTGACACTAGTGCGACTTTATTAAACTAATTGTTTGCATTTTTCCGTGAAGGCATGAAATATTATTTTGAACCATAAATGGTACTGAAATATTATAATGTACTCAAAATGTACTAAAAATCTAAGTGTACTTTCAATATACTTGAAAGGGCAAAATGTACCCGAAAAGTACAAATGTACTAGGAATGGCAACGTTGCAGCTGAACCGGGTGAGGTTGGTTCTCTGTAAAGCGCATGCGCGAATGAGTATAATCTGGCGATTTGGAAGCTGACAATACAGCGCTTCTATTCCGCCACTGATATTCGAAAATACAATAGCGATCTTATCGTTTTCTTCACACGTAGTATAGAAATTTGTAATAAGATACATAATGCGGTTATAATAAAATATCAATTATAATTATATGAAAATAATCGCACGATATGTATTTATTTTTTAGAAAATACGAGGGAAGCAGCGCTTCCACCGCTTCCAATGACGGCGCGCCATTGCTAACCGCCGTCTTTTGCTGGGACTTTTTCATATACTTTTGGAATTCAGACAGTATTAATTGCCGCTTTGGACTTCGATAAAAATACATACAAACTTTGCAGTTAATTTTCAATATTAGATGGTATCTCATCAGCAGCACTAACAGCTACGAGGTGCACACTATGACAAACGCAGGAATTTATTATTTCATTATTTTATTGGCTAACAAGTGTGTTTTAAAACATTCTTTGTCTGCCATCATTACATTTGCATTGTCTGAACAATATCCCACTATTTGATTTTCGTTTATCTGATATGCAGCAAATCTATATAAATAAAAATGTAAATGTTCGTTGGTTGAAAATCGTAAATCTCCGAAAGGTCTTCGCCGATTTCAATGTAAATCCGTCTCTGTAATCCAAAAAAACACAGTTTGGTAGACGTATCTCACAGCAATTTCTGGTTAGCAAATTGTTTTTTATTTACAATTGAACTACATATGCATTTCGGATTGGTATAATGTACTCCAACCCCTCCTCAGTGCTAGTTCAAATAAAGGTATGCAAATTGATTACCGTTGGCACTAAAACAAGTTAAATGTTAAGACTATGTTTAAACACGGTATAATTATTTGTAAAAAAAATTTTGCCCTAGTAAGTCTGATACTGGCATATTTTTAATAATAATGAAAGTGTATCAAAACCTCTACATACGAAAGTCAATTTTTTTATTATATTAACATTTTTACTGCGTCTGTTATATACCCATGTAAAAAAAAATTAAATGATTGTGAGTATAATGGAAGTTAGTTTCCTGGGCCGTGTTCAGTAACGTAGAACACCTAAGTTAGAATTCTGAATGGCTTAGTGGGCGGAGCTAAGAATACATAAAAGAAGCTAGTGGTGGGAAAAGTCAAGCAGTAGTTAGAAACGAGTTCAGCATTGCAGCATAAGTAGACTTAGCATGGGCCGCGTTTCTTTATGCAGCGCTCGAGAAGCGCTTTACAGCGAACTCTCTGAAACCCGTTTCTAAATGCAGCGCTGCAATGTAGCGAACCGTTTCTAAACGTTTGCTGCAAGAGGTCGCTGCAGCGAAGATTAAGCAGCTTTTACGTCCGCTACACGTGTAAAGCAAAATGGACGCTTGTGTGTATAATACGATATTATGCTGTAAAAATAAAAAAGTCGAAGCGACTGTTGATAAAAATATTATGGAAAGATTAAGAAGGATTAAATTTTATGAAATGACTCTGAAAGTTATCTAAAAAATAAGAAAACACTATATTTTAAATATAATTATATATCTTTTATCTTTTTACTTTGTTCACATTTATGGAAATATAAATATTCGATTCTTTATATCTCTTTATTTAAATATTGTAGTTCTTTAACTAAAGCACTATTTTCGGCTGTAACTGGAATTAAAGGATAGATTATGACGTCAGTGTTTCGCTCGAGCGAAAAGCGTTTCTAAACTATGATGCAGCGACGTGTAGCGATAGCTGCTCGTGACGTCATTTACGCTGCACTCTCGCTGCATAAAGAAACGCAGCCATGAATCCTGCGTTACTGAACACGGCCAGGTTGTTTTTATTTTTTGGCTGTATATGAATACGGAATTTACAACTTTATGTTTGGATACAGGTTAGGGATGAGGAAGGTTTTCCCTCCCATCCCCTAGTTTAAGCAAAAAATTTTGTAATTTACGTAATGATAAAATGCAGGTGTTTTTATATTTTAACTTTATTTTTTCTATGGTATATCATGGTCATGTTCTAATGCCAGTTTACTTGTTTATTTCAACTAGCCCTGAGGAGGGGTTGGAGTACTGTACATTATACCAACCCAAAATGCAGGCGGCCGGATGGCCGAGCGGGGCAACCTACCGCTCTGGGGGACCGGGTTCGAATCCGAACGGGTCAAAAATCCCCAGGAATTTTTCGGGGAGTGGACTGTTTGGATATGTTGGGCCCCGTCCCTCACCACCCGGTAGCCCCGTTGTAAGCCTGGCCGAACCCATAATGGGCTTGCAAAAATAGGCCTTCTTAGTGCCCACAGGGCGAAAAGAGTAAAAAAAAACTCGAAATGCATATGTAGTTCAATTGTAAATAAAAAACAATTTGCTAACCAGAAATTGCTGTGAGATACGTCTACCAAACTGTTTTTTGGATTACAGAGACGGATTTACATTGAAATATGCCACTCAGCAAGTCGATTATACATATCTTCACCGATTGCTTTAAAAGTTTGACACAACGTTGCATTCGAATACGCGCGTTTTTATATTATATACATGTCGAAATCCCCCCGCGGGGGAGAGGGACAAAATTAAGGCTTACCGTGAAGAACTGGCTTTCTATTATTCTATTTTAGATGCGGTTTTTTGCGTTTTTGATTGCGTTTTAATAGGGTACGTCGAGAGAATGTACACTAAGAATAGTTTTCGAAATTCCCTCCCGCGGGGAGTGTAAAACATTAATAATAGATACATTTTGAGCCGCAGCAACGCGTGGCCGAGTACAGCTCGTAAAGAATATAAACCTTTCGCTGTACCACTATCAGAAGCAACACGAACAATATGTAAAAAATTTGTTTTTACCCGATTATTACAAATATATTTGCCAAGAATACATAATAAACGTTGGTTTTATTTTGCAAATTATTTTAAAAATTTTCTTGTAGTGGCAGCAATTAAACTCATACACTTTGTTCGTTTTAATTTCATTCGCTTCGCTGTGTCAGAATCATCGAAACAAATTTTACCAACTTTCGACAATGTGATCGATAGATAGGAAACTGAAATTATGCGAAGCAACTAATAAAGAGTACCGTAAATCCGCAATAACCTTTTTTGAAGATTTAGATGAATGGCTGAGAAATATCTGCGCTTTGAGCAATAGCCGATGCATTTCGTTGGTGCTTATTACTTTTACAATGTTTCACTAAATCAAATTTTTTTGAAATTTAGAATTTCATGACAAAATTTACATTCACCGTCTTCTGATTCTGCTAGTCATTTAGAAAATTGTGCTTGCATCCACTTTTCCGTCAATTTCTGCTTTGTGTACTCGCTTGTTGCCTCTTCAGAAGTTCCCACTTTAGTTTTCTTAGTCTGTTGACTAAGTTCTTGGTCCGATCAAGTGTCACTTTTTTGTTTTTCTGTATCGTCTTTCGCACTGCTAAGGCCAGGTTGCGGTTTTGAACTAACGTTTTCCAAGAAAAATGTCAATACAGTTGACTTTTTACTTGGTTTATCCATTTGAACTAAAGGAATACTGAAAATGTTTTATTAAACAGTTACTAAATGAAATCACTTACTTTTTTAAATTCGATGTTGCTAATTCGGCATAATTATAAAAATAAAATAAAATAACACTTTGAAAAAAATAAAGAAAATATCACATAGATATACACTACATATGCGTACCACTATAAAGCAGAAAATGATGTCAGAATTTCTGCACGCCTTTTATAACCTCGGGACTACGACTTTATTCGGGAATTATTAAGCTTTGAATTTAGCAATTTTAAAAAAATTCCGAGTAGATTTATTTTTGCTACAAAATCTTACCTTTAGAGATTTCTAGCTGCGCACATTAGAAAATCTAGAAATAGTTTTGTTCATCGCAACGAGATAGAATAACAGAGCGCCACTTTTTGAAGCCATGACAGTTCCAGGGGATTGATGGCGAAGCGTACCGTAAGAAATAATCGTGCCACATTTTTGTGCCGCTATCAATTGTATCAACGGTTACAAGAAAGGTTCGGGATTTCATTTCACATGTAACTTATAATTATTAATTTTGCTCACACTATACTTTTCTATGTCAAATAAAATGTTTAAAGATTAATTTAATAAAAGTAAACGAAAAGTGTCGAACTTACTTTGAAACGCTAATTTATAAAAATTTAAATAATTAGAAATGTTTTGGATAGAAGCCTTATATTGATATATATCAAATTATAAATTTTAGAGTGGTTAATATCAGTGATAAGTAAATCAGATTCCTTCTTGTGATAGTGNATATCAAATTATAAATTTTAGAGTGGTTAATATCAGTGATAAGTAAATCAGATTGCATTCTTGCAATAGTGAAATTTAAAATAAAAATTTTTCTTCGTCAGGTTTTTACTCACTGACAAGAATCTCTTCTTAAATGCCACGCCATCGTTAGAAAACAAACAATAATAGTAGAATTTGTTTATCTCGTTTTGAAGAAGCGTCGCTTCAGTTATAATAATGGTAGAAGATATTTATGTCAGGTTAGCCGATTGGGGTGAGGAGTTTTCGACAGCCGAGCGGTCAATGCCGTCTTGTGGGCGCAGAATGACTCCCCGAGACAGGTTTACCATACAAAACCGTTTAATAAAATACATAAATTGTTCTTACAATAATTCAATATGTCAGGTGAAAGCCTATCCAACGATGGGTTACTATAACAGTTCCAAATAAAAACGGAAAAGTTCGACTGTTGGGTATTTTCGGCACGCTGGACGCAGAAAACGATGGCCCCGGGGCACGCACTAGCGCTTGTAGAGAGGTCCTCGGTTGACGAGTCGAACCTCGGCGATTCTGGACGTGACGGGTTGGCGAAACCAGTTCCTAGGGCGTCGAAAGAGCCTACGTTGTATCACTGTCGTGAGCACCAAATCCCAGCACTACCCACCAAAACCCAAGACCTCGTAAAGTTCCCGAAAACGCGGTTTTATCGATTTTTCCACCGCAGTCGCCTCTCCATTGGTCTCTCCTCCTCACATGGTGACAATTCGGAACCCAACGAAGGGCGCGGGAGAGGTCAACGTCGCGTCGGAACAGGACTCCTCTCCAACCTCGTTTTCCTCGACTTTATGTATTGTTTAAAATCTTTTAACAAGATAAACGGTTCATTGTTTAACTCCGATCTTTAAGTTCGCTCTTTCGCGCTACGAAACTTGACTCATTCAAAAAGTCGTTAATTGCCTCCCTTCGGACCCCGTTTGGGTCCTCACATTTACAACCAAATTCTGTTCCTACAGTTCTTTCATTTCCTCTACATTTTCAAAAAATCCCCGCAACAAAACGATCGGAAAGAAAACCAACATCTAAAGACCCTATTTCGGAAGCGTGTAAAGAAAAAATTGCAAAGATAGAATACGAAGTATCGGTCTCTCGTCATCACACGTATTGTTTGCCATCTCCAAAGAAGGTGCGTGTAACGTTAATTTTAAGAAAACAGAAATGTGAACGGCTACAAAAGACACTTAAATATAGCAGGCAGTCTAATAAAAGAAATTCAAATAAGATTGTCAATTTAAAAGACATTATTCAAAGACTCGGAGAAATGCTTTCTAAATCTGACGCTACGATGATAGAAAAGAACTTTAATGGTCATCTATTAAAACATCAGCTTTTTGGTAACGCAGGCAACGAATATTCAGAAGTTAACACTAGCAGACTCACGCTCTACACGTTTTTTCATGGAAGAAAGACCGTCTGGTGGTTTCTCTCTCTCTCTCTCTCTTTTTTTTTTTTTTCATTAGAATAAGTGCACCACTCCTGCATTCGACACTAGGATAGTATAGTCTTGTTATTCTACCAGTTTTACTGCTCAACTACTTTTACTGATTCCACTTTTGCATAGCGTTGTAATCAGTGGTGATATTCGAAATATTTAACAAAGGATTCGCTAACAGAAAATTTTTCCTTAACGATTTTTTTCTCAAGTTGACTGCCTGTGCGCAGTCAACTTGAGAAGAACCCGGCTGTTACACGCGACGATAAAACTGAAATAACTACGTGGTAAATCACCAACACCGACAAACAAAATGGAAGTTTTGGTTAGAAATAAATACAATACTTTTTCTTGCGAATATCTAATAATAGACAGGTGTCATCGTCTCTCCAAATACAGTATCCTTTATATTTCGCTGTCGATATCCTGACACTTGTTCCGCAGCCATCTTATATTTTCTCGCATGCGTGGGATTGTGACATCTCTCTTATGACTGGATCTAGTTCAAGAATCTCTCGAGTCGATCGCGATTGAACCTTGTTTCAGTCGAGATTGAAACGGTCGAGAGTGGTCGCACCAAGGCGAACGGGGTATAAGGCTCTAGTTTAGTAGTGTCACAGAGTATAATACGTATATTTTAATATATTTTTTAAAAGAAACAAAACCACTGAGAAATGTTACCAATGACAAAAACTTTTTTAAAAGAAACAAAACCAATGAGAAATGTGAGAAAGGTTCGGAAAACTTTGAAAATGTTAACAACGGGTTCGGCCGAACCTGTGCGAACCCGCTGAATGTCACCACTGGTTGTAATGAATATAATTTTTAAGGCTGCTACGTGAGAGTGGGATGCGAGTGTAGTCCAAATAAGTGTACTTTGCAGCCGACTTAGCCCCAAAGTCGGCTTATTCATTTCTAAGACCCTGTACACACTAGGCGTTTTTCAACGCGCGTTAAACGCGCGCTTTTAAACGCGCGTTTAAAAGAACCAAGAGTTCTATGTAGCCGTACACACTCAAAAGCCAAGCGCGCGTTTAAAAGAACCAAGAGTTCTATGTAGCCGTACACACTCAAAAGCCAAGCGCGCGTTTTGCGAGCGCTTATAGATTTTTGTTAAAACGCGCGTTTTGCGAGCGCTTTACGGGCGCTTTGAGATATATGTGCTGCCATGTTACCGTACATGCGATCGCGCGTTTTGCGGGCGTCAGCCGAGCGCTTTGAGATATATGTGCTGAAATGGAAAACGATCATTTCGATACTGATCTATTTATTGATGATATCTAAAAGACACCAACCATCGTCAAAGGATTTTATAGATATTTTAAAAGAATTAAAAAACTTGAATTTATTTTGTCTTAGTTTTGGATACAACGTCGCAAACATTTCATGCGTCAGTCTATCTCGTAATATTGGGTGCACCCAAAATTCTCTTTGCCTCCGCCGTCGTCTTTTATAGCGACGATAGAGGAGCCACACACAAGCAATCACTTCCACATCCATTTCCAAACCGAGCCAGTGCGCACGCTCCGCTAATCGCTCGTCAAACGCCGAGCTAACGCGCGTTAGCTCGGCGTTCGACGAGCGTTTAACGCGCGTTGAAAAACGCCTAGTGTGTACAGGGCCTAAGTATGCCAGTATGGCCAGGAAAATATATAAAAGTTATCTTATTTACAAGATATTTAATACGGTGCTGGATATATGCGATTTTATTGCTATTGCAATTGGGATTTAATAGAGCTTTTAGGACAAACTGAGGATCGCTGTAAATGTTGATAGACAGAGTTTTGTTTGGTAGCGAAATGGCCCACTGAACAGCATGGTAGTCGGCATCTTCTTCAGTTTGATAGATGGAGGTATGTGAGAAGTATTTGTACTGTACCTTCTAACATATTTTGGGCAAAATATGTCAGTTTCGTGAAAGATACAGATACTTGAGCCAACACGAAGGGCGCTTTTAGACCCATCTGTGTATATATTAATGTCTGCATGGTTATCTATGGAGGAAGCAGATGACACAAAATGTATCCTGTGTACACTAAATGTGATCATCACCTTGTTTACAGAGTGATGATCACATTTAGTAGGGTAATTGCAATGTGGTAGCATACGAACAGCAGTAGATAGGAGTAGAGACTGTTGTTGAGCCTCGATGTTTGTAGTTCTGATGTAGTAGTTTAGAACCTTTTCTTACAATACATAGTGCAAAAGAAGGNGGTGATGATCACATTTAGTAGGGTAATTGCAATGTGGTAGCATACGAACAGCAGTAGATAGGAGTAGAGACTGTTGTTGAGCCTCGATGTTTGTAGTTCTGATGTAGTAGTTTAGAACCTTTTCTTACAATACATAGTGCAAAAGAAGGAGCTCTGCTAGTATCAGAGGCATTAGTAGCAACAGTTCTGCTGCACTTTGAAATTCCGATGGAAAACTGGCTTTGAAGAGAAAGTAATTTACTTGCTACTGAATTTTTACTAGTTACATGAGACCAGCTAGAGCATTGGTGGTATTGCCCAATTATATACTCGTAGATATTTACAAGCTTTATGATTTATTCCCCAGATGCACCTAGCACATTTTAGCAGCATGTAGTTTATTTTATTGACCTTATCCAAGATGTAATTAATATGGCAACGGAATGTGGTTTCTTTTCTTTCTTGTTTTATTTTGTACTAGCTGTTACCCGCGACTTCGTCCGCGGAGGTTTTTCAAGCAAACCCCATTTACATTCAATATTTCAATAACCATAGTAATCGTTAGGTCTATATAACACCTACCGCTGAAGAGAATTGCCGAGAATCAAACGTCAATTATTTTCAATTTGATCAATTTTCCGGAACGTTTACAATCGTTCTATAATCGAACCGATACGCGATAACAAATTCGAATTTAAAACGGTTCGAACATTTTTAAAATCGAAATAGATAAAAATATTTATAACAATGTCTGAAATGTTATCAATTTAATACACCGAAGTACTCAATGAAGACTAAACGTAGTTGAAAACAAAAAATCGCATCTAAAATAGTACAGTAGAAGCCGTTCTTCCGGTTAAGCCTTAATGCTCTCCCTCGCCCCCCGAGAATTTCTAAAAATCCCTTCTTAGTGTGCGTTTTCATGATGTACCCTAACTGTGTACCAAATTTCACCTCTCTAGGTCCAGCAGTTTGCTCTGGGCAATGATGAATCAGTGAGGGAATGAGTGAGTCATTCAGTCAGTCAGTCAGGGCAAGCAATTTTATATACAGTTGTCCCTCTATAGTCCGGCGTTTTTTAATCCGACATGCTCAGTAGTCCGACGCACCTCCCGTCAAGGTACCCGTCCACGTTACGTGTCTGCTTGCACAGAAGCATGTCGCGATGTGAATCTCCCCATCCAATTCTTACTCGATGACACACATTTCGTGTGTTTTATGTGAGCAGTTCTGTTCGAACAGTTGGAGTAGAGAATATTGTAGGCTACTGCTAGCAAAACAATGCGAAATATGTAATTATTTTCGGTAATCCGGACATTTTTGGTAATCTGACACACCTTTGGTCCCATACCTGTCGGATTATCAAGGGACAACTGTATTTAGATGACGTTTCTGTTTACACGTGCACTAGCTTGTCGATCTGGAAAAGTTTTTTGCGTCTTTTGTGGAAATTGAAATTTATATAAAAATGAATATTATGACATTGATTAATGATAATGATGATAATAATAATAAAATTGTTAATAATTAAAAAAGTAAAGTTGTTAAAATAAATTGTTCATTCGAATTCATTAAATTTTTATATTTTTAAATTTGTTCACATAAAGTCTTTTATAAATAATAGTACATATTAATTGACTAATTAATAATTATATATTTTGAACCTAAGGTTTTTAGGGTTTCACAAAAAAATTTTTTTGTTAAAATTCTTCTATAAAACCATGCCTAAATATTACGTAAAATAGGGAAGGGACAAAGGATCAAAGAAAATATTACGGTTTCTTACACAGGAGTGGATGGGGGTCTAGAATGGCCAAAATCGCCTTTAGTAATTTATGGACGGCCCCTAAGCAGTGGCGTAGCGTGGGTGTCAGCCGCCCGGGGCGGAGGAAAATTTCGCCGCCCCCTTATTTAGGTATCTCAATTTAAAAAGACTAAAATTCAGTTTCGTCACAGAATAAGTAATGAAAAATTCCGTGCTCATTTCAATCGGTCCGAATCGTAGGTGCGACAAAAATATGAAATGAAATGGTTAAAAGTTTTACAACATGTTATTATTATTTATTGTGAAATTTTGCCGTCCCTAAAAAGCGCCGCCCCCACTACGCTACGTCACTGCCCCTAAGACAGTTTATTAAACTATCTGCTCCTAGTTCTCTACGGAAATGGTCTTATATTGATGGTAGTCCTGGCTTTACCGAACAGTCTTTAATAAAAATCAGAGATGAAACTAATATTTCAACCCATCTACTATTATATTGCTTAATTATTGATGAAATGGCAATTAAAAAACAAGTTGATTGGGATGGAAAAGAAGTACAGTAGAGCATCGATTATCCGAATACTGACCAACCGAACGCTTTTTCAGTCCGCAAATTTAAATTTCCGCTAGTGCTGTAGCGTTGCAGTCTTTGGCTATGTCTTGGGCTACTCCAATATTTTGTTGGTGTGCGTGTTTTAGTTGGCAGCACTGGCCAGGTTTACCACTCCTTGGTTTTAAAACTCAGATCTGGGTTTTTCCACCGTCTCTTGGTTTCTAAATTGTTTTTTTATTTTCGTAAAATATGTTTTTTTTAATATAACTTTACATGTACAGTAGAGTCTCGATTACTGGACATAAACGGGTGGATAAAACGTCGGATAAGCAAAATCAGATAACAGGGAAGAATTAAAAAAAAAAAATTTATTAACATCAAACTACGTTATAGTTTTAAAAATTAAGCGCCTAAACACTATATTTTACAACAAATTAATAGTAAAAAAATTAATACAGCACACGGTAATGTTATATAGTCATTTGTAGTATGAACATTGGTTCTTTATAACATTTGGTTATTCCATTTTTACATATAATGAAATTACGCAGAATCTGATGACAGATGATTCTTGTTTGCCGGTAACTCTGGAATCTGCTTCACTATCATCGACTGATTGCATTCTCAGATGATCTGATTCATAGTCATTGTCAGGAAGAAAAATGTCGTCATTGGAGAAATTGTCATTTTTTCTCCAAAAGTTCTGAAGATATATCATTATCCTGTTGCTTATGAGAATTTAAGTCATTTTATATTAATAAAATAAGAAATTTAGATTTTAGAAACAAAATCGAAAAGCTTGGTACTTTATTCGCTGAATCCTGAATCACGTGGAGTTAAAAATACTCAGATACACTTAAGCACCCGCTCAAGCTATGAAATCATACCCCGCAATGATTGGCTATCGCGACACAAACAGCAACATCTTAACTCCAGCTACTTAACTATTGAATCATCAAAGAACAGGTTGCTTGCTAAACAAGCCATCAGTCGAAAAAATCTTAGCTGTTCATTGTATAAATCCGAACCTGAATTAGAGATGCAGTACTGTACAAGGCGTTTGCCACCAAAGGTATAAGAAGCGACAAGAAGAGCATAAAGATTGTGCAGTACTGTTAATTAATGGAAAAAGAAAAACAGAGTAGCTGTAAAATAACATTAACTATTGTGTAAATTAGGTAATAAATGGCCTTTTAAATTTGTATTATAGTGTCTGTAATTATAACAATACGAATGTACTGTGATAAAGTATTTATAATTACATTTTAATCATGAATTTTTCTGGGTAAAAAATCTGGGTTTTTTCATATGTCGCGAGTGGCAACTCTGACACTGGCGCGACCACGAGAGGGTACTTAAGGACGTGCCAGGATTTGAACGAATTTCAACATGGAATAGGTTAATATATTTTTTCGTACATAATCGTTATTCGAACAACCCAGTTCCCAATCGATTCGGATAATCGATGCTCTACTGTAATAGGATATATCGATCTTGGTCATGCCGATGATACTCCCATGGCAACACAAGCACTTGTATTTTTAGTTACTGCAGTCAACAAATGTAAAGTACAGTGGTACCTCGGTATACGTCTGCTTTAGAATACGTCCAATTCGGAATACGTCCTGTTTGGACAAAACAAATTTTGTTCAGTATACGACTTTTGTTCGGTATACGACTTAAATTCAATTATACGCGCCATCTATAAATAAGTAGCACTATCGGTGTAGTACCAGACTAAACGTTCGCGGTGCCACGGTTTATAACTTTGTTAAATTTCTTCTGATTTTAATTTGTAAGTAAAATTTTATTAGTTTTATTAATGATGAATTGCAAGAAGGCAAATGAAAAGCAACAGTAAACTAAAAAATTGACTAGAATCACAATGGAACTGAAAAAAGAGATTGTTGAGAAATATGAAAGTGGTATGCGTGTTTGAGATTTAACTGTTGCATACTGTATTCCGAGAACGACGATATCGACAATCGTGAAAAATAAAGACATTATTCTGCTAACGTTGTGAAAGGGGTTAAATCAATTTCTAAACAGAGATCGAGGATATTAGATCACGTGAGAAATTGCTTTTGCTTTGGATAACTAAAAAACAGTGTGCACAGTGGCGACAGCATATCAGAACTGACATTAAAAATCACTTGAAATGTGCGAAACATAAGGCAAACCTAGTAGCAACAGAAGCAATTATTTGCGAGAAAGCTAAAAAGATACATGCTGATCTCATGAAGAATCAACCAAAAATTAGCCAGGATAGCGAGGTGTTTAAAGCCAGCCATTTTTTTTACATGAGAACGGATTAATCATTTTTACATTACTTCTTATGGGAAAGGTTGGTTTGGTATACGTCCTATTCGGTATAAGTCCAAACATCAGGAACGGATTAAGGTCGTATACCGAGGTTCCACTGTATTAACATAAGAAATGCACAAGTAAGACAAATGTTTAAAAAAAATGATTATATTTAAAGGACAGTGATTTTTAAATATGATGTACAGTATGTGTAATATATTTTGCATAGCACTGTAAAACTTTATGATTAATATGTAATGTAATATCTATATGTGTATATAAACATTAATTTTTATTATATAATAAAATTATTATAATTTTTCATTTGTAAAATTTTTCTAAAAATGCAAAAAATTTTGCTAGAAAATTGTAATTTTATGATATAATATAATAGAATTATGATAAACTTTACATAATATATTTTTATATGTAAAAATACAACTTCATGGATTTTATCTAAATTGAATCAATTTAATTGTTTTTTGAAAAGAATTTCTGTGCAAGGTATAATACTTTCATTTAAGATATTCATGGTGAATTTTTCCAGAAAAAAATAGGGAAAAATTTGGCCAGAGCTTCGCTGTATTTCGAATGTCGGGTAGACGCGCTAGTTTCATTACGTTTTGCAAAGAAAAATTTTCCCATTGACTTAACACGGGAATAATCTCTGACTTCTGAAATCTCCCGTTCTAAGCAGAACTTTAAAATTCGGTCCCGCCACAACATGCAATTTTACTAGTTTTAGAGCAAAATTCGTTCGAATTGCTCGAGATTTGTCAGTTTGAATCGCTACAACGGAACGCTTGATTGCTTCGCTTCAATTAAAATAATTTTGTTGAGGATTTTGTACCAAAATAAAAAAATCTAAAATGGTAAAAATATAATTATCGATTACGGTACGCTCAAATTTATTATCTGCATCTGTTTGTAAATTATGATACAAATTGATAATTATGTTACGGTTGGATCATGCGTAAAAAACAATTCTTTTAACGTAAAAAAAATAATTCCTTTAACACAGTAAAAGCGTATTGAAGAAACAGACTAGAAAAAACTATGCAAAAATATAAACTATATATTTAAACCATAAACCAAATCGAAAAAATAAACTAAACTCAAAACTAAAAGACTAGATTTGGTTTAAAAACAGACTAAATTAGTAAACACCACAGCTACCAATCGCTGTAATGCCACGAAAGTCGAGTAATAAATATTTCTGCCACTTCGAGCGCTGTAATCGCTTTGCGGCGTAAGTTTACGCCATGGTTACTAGATAAACTGGGCCGTGTTCAGTAACGCAGAATTCTGACTTTGTCAGGCTGTGCCACGATACTGAATGATATTCATGCTAATTCTGACTCTGCCCACTGTAAGAATTCTTACTCATTTACTCAGACTACTTTTAGTAGACTTACTGTTCTTAGTGATGTCATTGTCTCTCTTTGTTTTTGTTTTGAAGAATTTTGCGCTTACCACTGTAATACCCCGTTCGCACCGAGCATTTCGATCTAGATTGTGACTAAGGTCGGAGAGAGTTCCGTGGTGCGAACGCTCTCGACCGTTTCAATCTCGACTGAAACGAGGCTAAATCGCGATCGACTGGAGAGAGTTCTTGAAACTAGATCCAGTCATAAGAGAGATCCCACAATCCCACGCGCGCGAGGAAATACAAGATGGCTGCTGAACACGTGTCCGGCTATTGACAGAAAAATAAAAAAGACATCTGAAGAGACGATGACATCTGTCTATTATTAGATATACGGCAAGAAAAAGTATTTATTTCTAACCAAAAGTTCCATTTTGTTTGTTGGTGTTCGTGACTTATCGCGTAGTTATGTCAATTTTATCATCGCGTGTAATAGCCGGGTTCTTCTCAAGCGAGTTACCTGTGCGAACAGCACGACGTTCCACTGGCGACAGTCACAATCCAGATTGTGGGTAAATCGAGATTGAAGTGAGTCGTGGATTGTGTGCGAACGGGGTATAACAGCTGCTCGTGCTGGATTAAATAACTTCATTTTTAAAGACGAAATTACTATTTTAATTTTCTATTATATTTATTTTTATTTAATTTTAACGTTTTCCGCCAGTTTTCCTAGTTGTCTAGCAAAGAATAATCTTTCAATAATGCTCAGAAATTCTTAACTCCGCCCAGTAAGACGCTTAGAATTCTGACTTAGGCCGAGACTACTAGCGTAAAAACCCTCGCCGTAAATACTTTTAATCACGTGACCATGATATATTATGCCGGAATAAGTCGTAAAACAAGCGTAAAGCGAGTCGAGCAGTGTTTAACTTTCGAGGGTACCATCACCAATCAGAAGTCAGTGGATTCTACATATTGCAGTTTTTGCAAGATGTAGATTCACTTACGACATCCTCCTGTGACATCTTATATAATAGTTTCGTTCGTAAAATAAAAATAAGTATTTTAGTAATACAGTATTTAGATGGTTATGAATTATTGGACTTTAAAATCGTTCCTTTCTTTTATAATCTATACTTTTGGTAATTCTTGATAAAAAATACACCAACTACGCCAACGTTTTCTTAATTTTATTTACAATTAAGACGTACACGCTATGTGTTTTGGACATGTCTAACGTGTATGTCTCGATTGTAAATACAATTAAGAAAACGTGGTGTATTGCTTATCAATAATTACCTATATTTTTACTATTTCGTATATCTTTTTGAACGATACGATCTTCAATATCAAAAGCGCTCAGCAACTAACTAAAGATAAACAAAACACCTTTTTTGCCGAGAAATATAATTTTCTCGGCAAAAACGATATGATCTTCGAAAATTGGTGTTCTTTGCGCTCACTCGCTACTGCTCTTGCGCGAGCCGACTGGACCCCGAGTGATCATTAGTTCTAAATTATGTCGCTACGGCTAACAGCGCCAATAGCTGGACGTTTGATTTGTGGTCCAAGAAGCCCACTGTAAAATTAACTACATGAGTGTAGTTAATTTTATAGTTGTATTTTAATGAAAAAGTCAGTCTTTGATCAGAATTAAGACAAACATTTAGGGTCGAGTTATAAACTCCGTAATGTAACCGTATCCGTATTCGTAAATGTTCGCTAACAGAATTTTCTATCTCTGAGTTGATGCTTGGCCAGTAAACTTCTTGACCAGCTCTCTTTAAACATTTCTATGCCCAGATGACCTTCATGTAATCTGCACACAATAGCTCTTCTCTTGCCTTTCGGTATAATTACTCTATTGTCTTTTAACACAAGGTCATTAAAAGTAGTGTGCATCAAACACACTTTCATAGGGTCCAGCTCTATTTTCGTCTTCTATTTCTATGGCTCTCTTTAGCTGCTGCAATTCATTATCTGTCAGTTAATTTTTTAATTCTTTCTATTATTGGATCACTTATAGGTAGCATAGTCTCAACTACAGTACATACATTACATCATCATCTTCTGTTTCAGATTTTCCCCCATTTGATGTGGCTCTGGAGAGTATCTGCTTATACAGAGATTTACCAGGTGTATAACAAATATCAAAATCATATAATACAAGTCTAATAAAAAGTCGCTGGAGGGAATCCAGCATGTCATTAATGTTCTTCTTAGCTATGGATTTTAGTGGCTTGTGATCTGTTTCTATAATTATTTTCATTCCGTAAACATAACTCCGAAATTTGTCACATCCAAATACTAAACTGAGAACTCCTTTCTCGATTTGAGCACAAGCCCATTAGATAATGGTCTTACTGCATAAGCAACTGGTATCCAGTTGTTATAAACTTTTTGTAAGAGAACAGCTCAAAATCCTTGACTTGAGACATCCGCCGAGATTTTTGTTTCCCATTCAGTATCAAAATAGATTAACATTGGTGCTTTACTTCATATTATCTTCAATTAATTTAGTTCCTCTCCATGTTCCGAATTCCATTTGAACTCCGTTCTATTTTTCAGCAATGATCTGATTGCTTGGTCTTTTTTGCCAAACATGGAATGTATTGTATTTTTGAAAATACTATCTCAAATGCAATAATAGAGATAACAGAGACTTACCACACTGCTACCGGTAACATTAAAATGATACTTCTACAATCAGAATGTAACTTTATTACTGGTATGCATTTCGGTACACAAGGCCCTCATCAGCCATACATAAAAATCTATAGGTATCTGTTGTAAAAACAAATTTGCAAATTTGTTTCTATAACAGATACCTAGATCTTTGAATTCATCCCAAAAGTCTAATGCTTTCTATACATCATCAGTTTCTCTAATACCTTCCACTCTTTTAATAAACCCCATGGTTTCTGATGCCTCTACTCCCAGAACAGGTTAGTAATTGCCTTTAACAACAATAAATGATAACTTCTGTTGTATTTTCTCTCTGGACACCCGCAACTGACACATCCCCCTTGTTGGTATGGAACTTCCTTGGTCTTACATTTTTGTAATGGAGGTTTTTTCTTCAATTGTTTGTGTTATAACTAATTAGATTTACTTCAGCCCCAGTATCAATTTTAAAACGTTCTATCTGGTCCTCCAATTGTAAAATAGCATACCATCGGTCAGTATGCTGTTTATACAAGTTGAATAATGTATATTCTTCACTCATAATTTGTTTATTTATGTGTTCTTTACATCCCGCACATTTTGTTTAAATTTGGATTTACAACAATTGGCAAAATAGTTTTTCTTTTCACAATTTTTACATTTTCCCCTATCGCTGGACAAATATGTGTCTCTGTTGTGAAGTTTTCCACACCGCAAGCATTTCTTTTTTAATAACTGTTTCTGGTAGACAGTCTTGTTCGTATTCTTTAATTAATATACCATGTTCTTTTTTGGTAATTCTGCCCTTTGGAGATAAAGTCAACATATGCTTGATCCAGAGGTTTTCATTTGCTCTGGAGTAGTTTCTGCTGATTGACAAATACTTACAGCTTTCCCCAATGTCAAATCTGTTTCAAGAAGCAATTTCTCCCATATAGAGTGGTCTTGAATTCCATAAACGATTTGGTCACGTATCAGAGTCCAAAATTACACGACTGTGATTTTACTTTCAACTGTGTCCAGTGCAAAATGGTTTTCCTCATCGTGACGTGAATCACGTCACGTAAGTGACGTCATTTGACCTGTCAATCATTTCTACCTGTGCTCCCATTGGTTTAAAATGGACTGCGCCGTTGTATGATTTATTGGGGGGTGATAGGGATGATTCAAGAGGGATTATGTTGAGCACTAAGCTTAAAAATCGTAATCACAACTTTTTGTAATATAATCGCGTTTTTTTTATGTAATAAAAATCTGGCACTATTGCCATTAGAAAATACGATTATATCGTTTATTTATATAATTTTTCTTTTTTCTGACGTTTCTTATGTTTATATTACTTGTATTTTGTTGTTTATATTACTGTAATTTGTCCAAAAATGAATGAAAAAAACATATCTAGATTCACTTCCTTTTAAATTATTCCAAAAGCGGGATTCACTGCCTTGCACCGATGCCAGGCACTGAAACTCGCTTCTCTTCAATTCCTTTGTAATTGGAGAGAAGTGGGGATGGAAGTCAAGGTCACAATAGTAAATGTTTATTATCTTTACAGAAGGGATTCACACTCATTTTTAACGTAAACAAACCGACAAGTGCTTTATTACAGTGTCAATTATTTCAACTTTCAATGAATGACATATGCTTCTTTGTAACTGAAGAAGGGGTAGAGTTGTGTGTTAAGGTCACAGTAATAACTGTTTATTATTTTCACTGAAAAAAAAATCATTTCATCCACCACATTGTTATATCAACAACGTTCTATTATCCTGATTTCCGACAACTTTTTGCTGAAACGCTGCCAGTTTCACGGTGACGCTTTGAAATGTTGACAACTGTGCGCGAGGTAAGCTTGAACATTTCGGCTATCTCGCGCACGGTTTTGCCCTCCTCTCTGTGACGAATAATTAATTTTCTAATCTCTTCTGTTACTGGATCAGGCATATTGCAAGAGTCGTCTGGCTTTTCTTTTCTTTCTCTTTTTCTCCGTTGAGTGTCGCTCTTATTTTTCTTATATCTATAAAATCTTCGATTTCCGACAACTATTTTGATTTTATCGTCTGTTCTTTGTTTCTCTTTTTCTCCATTCAGTATCGCCTCTCATTAGTCCAACATTGGCCGCCACTTCCGTTCATTATACGAAGTTCTCTTCTCTTGTATTATTCCGATATCAAACCTATCACATTAACACGAATGACAGGTCGCTTCACTGCCAGGCTACCGAAACTTCACGTTATTATATAAACATATTTGAGTTGATGTTGCTTTTATTACATTACTTCTAATTCAGAAAGTTTTTATTTTTATTTTACGGAGTTTATCATTGAACATTATTATAGTTATTACTACTACTACTACTTTTTTAAATATATTTGCATTGTTGGCACATTAATTGTTTTAATATTTTTGTATTTTCTGATTCGCTCTGATAAACTAAACTATATTCATTAATCCTTTTTATAAGATTTAAACTTGTAGCTGCTTTAAGATCTGGGATTAAAGTCATTGCCTTATTTTTGAAATTAGTAATAATTTAACAGAAAATTATATTGTTTAGATATTTAGAGAATAAATCCCAAGCTACTTTTTTAAAATTTTCAATGGACTTTAATTTTTCACCTGTTAAAAATTTGTAGTCAGACGAAATCCCATATGTTTTCATATCTCCATCTAAGTTGTGTTATTAGAATATCCATCACTTATTTCATTTCTACTGTATACTTATCATTATAAATTAAACAAACAAAACGTAACATAAACTTGCAGTAAGCTAACAGTGTATATAATGCTTTCCTTAATTACTCTCTGAATAATGTCAAGAATTGTCGTAAATTCATTTAAATAATCATGCAATTTCTGTGAAATAATAAAGTATAGGCTAAGAATGAAATAGACGTCTACGAAAGTTTAGTGCATTTTGACAATTTTGCACTCTTCCTGAGTCAAGTGAATCCTTACCCTTGCCTGAGGCGCGGTCGATCTTTCGGACCTTGTGTTTTTAATATAAAATTATAAATTTTATCTATCTCGTAAAGGAACTACAATTTTCCCGTTAAATTCTGCACTTTGCTTTTTTTCTAATAGTATAAATTACTTGTGTATTGACAAAACTGTTTTTAAATTAATGTTAGTTTTATGTAATTTGATCCAAAAAACGCAAAAAATAATCGAGTCAAGTTTGAACTAGCTGTAAATTATCTCAAGTTTCACAATTGTCATGGGGTTTATATGTAAATGGAGATGAACAATGACTAATTCAGAAAGATTTGTTAATAGACTTCGCGTTATCCCCCTACCGCAAGTGTCTATAAATGTTAATTGTTTTATGACTCTATTAACAAATTCTTCTTTCTGGGTTGTAAATCGACTAATTGACAAAGTTTTTACTCATAAGAAGGTTGTCTTCAAGACTTAACAGATAATTTTGTTAGATCTTTACACATTAATTTTATTTTTTAATTTTTTATGTGATATAATCGCGTATTAGGCTAAACTCGATCATCTAATATCAAAAATTGACAGAGCTCGAAATATTATAAGAAACATCAAAATTCTTCGCTATTGTTTAGACAAAAATTTTTTCTATGTATGAAATGAAGCAATCAAAAATTAATAAGCGGACCATCAAAAATTCGACAATTTACGACATGTTCTGGATTATGTAAATTGTTCTCTTCATAATATAAANTTGATTGTAAGAGTTGCATTCCACCTTTTCTTGTCATAGTGAAGTGCGCATCTCGCTTTCCATATGATTCTTTTTGAGAGAGCAGTCAACCAATTAATACAATAGGTGTTCTGATTCTTTACCGGATAGTTCATGTGGTATTTGATTGTATTCCAAGAGAAGTTGACTTTGAAGATTTTATAAAACCATTTCCAGATTTTATTTGGAAGTGAGCATTCATAGTAGAGATGAAAACTGCTTTCATCTCTAGTGCATCTTGGACATCTTGCATTGGATATACGATGGTACGTATGGAGGTACATCTTGGTCATTGTCACATTGTTGATATCTCTCCATGCTGTCTCTCTCCATTCCGCAGGGAGTCTGCCGAGATTTAACCAAGTTTCACTCCAGATGATGGCATTGTCGTTAATGTTACTGTTCGGATATTGGGTGAAGATGTTACGATATACAATGCTTGGCTTGATGTTTGCATTAACTTGGTCGTTGCTCATTAGTGTGTTGAGCGTGGTTCTCCATAAGGTAAGGCGTTTATCATTGTCTAGAACAACGGTTCCCAACCTTTTTCGGGTGGCGACCCCTTTTTATAAAAGCCAAGTGACCCGCGACCCCGATACTATTGAAAAAGACATTTTAATAAGGTAATTAAAAAAANTTTTTCTATGTATAAAATGAAGCAATCAAAAATTAATAAGCCGACCATCAAAAATTCGACAATTTACGACATGTTCTGGATTATGTAAATTGTTCTCTTCATAATATAAATACTTCACATAATAATACTTAAAAACTGAATCCGTGTCAATTCCTGAATTTTATAAAAATGCAATTAACAACAATATTACAATTTTCACAATTTGCATTATCATAATCTATTTTTTTATTTTTTATGCCGTTGATTTTTCGCGACAAAAACCGTTGTGACGCTATCAGACTTAGCGATTTCATTTATAATTACTTAAAATTTAGATCACGCTGTCTTTTTGGTTTGTTTTGTTGCGCAGCAATGGGAAATAAATAGATAATAAATGCAGGTTATAATTAAAATTATTTTTAGAAGGTTAATTTAGATTATTAAATTTTTGTTGTTTTTCAGCTCTAATTTAGCTAATTTTCATATTCAAACGAATAAGTATTTTATTAAATTTTGAGAGAACGAGAGGCGACACTTAACGGAGAAAAAGAGAAACAAGGAGCAGACGACAGAATCAAAGCAGTTGTCAGAAATCGTTGTTGGTATTAGCGATGGAGGGGATTGAAATGAATATCTTCAATGAAAGGAATAAACGATTACTATTGTAATTTTGATATTCAATTCTAATCCTTGTCCAGTTACAAAGAGAGTGGATGTCAATCGTTGAAACTTAAGATAATAAAACACTGTAATAAAGAACTTATCGGTTTGCTTACGTTAAAAACGAGTGTGATTCACACCCTTCTGCAAAGGTAATAAACATTTACTATTGTGACCTTGACTTCCACCCCCATTTCTCTCCAATTACAAAGGAAGCCGATGCCAGGCAGTGAAACCTGAGAGATTTTGAACGGAAGTGAAACTAGATATGTTTTTCTTTTGCATTTTTGGATCAAATTACAATAATATAAACATAAGAAACGTTAGAAAGGAGAAAAATTACATAAATAAACGATATAATCGTATTTTCTGATGACTGTAATGCCAGATTTTTATTAAAACAACGTGATTATATTAAAAAAGCTGCGATTACGATTTTTAAGCTTAGTGCTTAACATAATCCCTCTTGAATCATTCCTATCACCCCCCNTACTGTACAGACGATAGTAAACTCAACTTACTCGCCTAAACTCTCCGTAGCGTGGCGCTGGACGGCGGAAAGTAGTTTGGCTGCCCGATGACGTTTTACCGAATTATAGGAGTTTTTTTACCATGTTTGTACGGACACCGTCGCAATTTTTTCGCCGTCATATAGGAATCCGAACTATAGGAACCCGTGTTACTGTATATCAAATTATTCAAACTTCAAGACACCATTAAAAATAAAAACTGCATTACAGTGAACATTGTTTTTAGTTAACTGTATAAGTTGGCGACCCTACAGAAAGCCCGTCGCGACCCCCTTCTGGGTCGCGACCCATAGGTTGGGAACCCGTGGTCTAGAAGGAAGGGTCTGTTGGGCTGGCCGGGCAGAATGTGCCTGACGGTAGGGCCAAGGATATAAATGGCCACATCCCGAAGGGGGTGCTGATGAGAAAGGATGGAGTTCAGGAGGTTGGAGATCTGCAGAGATTGTTCAAGTGATCAAGTCCAAATTGTACTATGCAATTTGCATAATTATCTATGTCTTCCTGGGTCTTTATATCGGGGAAGCTGTAGTTTCTCCATTGTTGGCTAAAACATTCCCAGAACGTCTTCCAATTAGTATGCATTTTGTGGTGATTGGTTTGTTGTTCTTCGATTATGACATTGGACACCTGGGTGAAAAGGTATCTGTGGTCGCTAGCGGACGGAATGAGCATCGTCTCACATTCAGAGATTCGATAGCCCAGGTTTGCAGAAACCAGACAGACATCCGTCCAGCCCTCTGCATGGGGAGTGTGAAAAGTCGGGTGTGTTGTCATATTGACTGATGTAAGATTGTTTGCATCCATAAAATCTGCCACCAACCTTCCCCCTTTATCCTCCTTATTGTGGAACCAGGTCGCTGATTTAGCGTTCAGGTCCCCAGCAATAATGACGTTTTTAATGTCAATTCTGCTTGTGACACTTACCAGCTCGTTGATGCCGCTCTCATCATTTTCTTCGGGTGAAAAGTACACACTTAATAGGTATATTGGATTCTCTTGGTATGTCATCGCCGTGCAGATGTTGGGCGAGCAAAGCCACGGGATGAGAGCAATGTTTAGTTTGTCGTTGCAGACAAGGATCCCGCACTTCGGCCGTGTGTTGTAGTGGCCTGCGAGGACCTTCCAGTTCCCAAACCTGACGATGGTGTTGTCTATAGTGTAGGATTCCTGGATCATTATTATATCGCTGTTTGTATCGTTTGCAGTCTTTATAAGCAACAAGCTGGCTGCCTTACTCTTTTGGGCATTTATTTGCAGAATTCTTATCGTGTTGGTTATCCGGTGTTGACTATTTGTTATCATTTCCTCTGTCGACTGGTTATTGTTTGTGTTGCTGTTTCAGTCGTTGGAGGAGCGGGCAGCTGTTGCTGAATGCGTTGTGATTGACCAGTCTCTGTTTGTTCTCTGGGAGACTTTCGTTTGCTTTTTTGCAATTGACACATACAGGGTTTTTCTGCCGTCTCGTACAGTCTTTGTAGCCATGTTCTTTCGTACAGTGGCTACATTTTTTAACGTTTGTGCAGTCCTGTGCATAATGGTCAAAACCACAGCACTGGTAACACCTTATAAGTGGTATGAAGTCATCGATGTAGATCGTAAGCCACGACATTGATATGTGTCTGTGGTGTATGAGAATGTTTCGGATGGCCGGTGTTACTGACAGAACAACGTTTCAGCAGTTCTCTTTGACTCTGCCATTTTTTAAAATCGTGCTTATTTTGCACGCAGTTATTATTTTGTCCGTCGTCTTGTTCCCCCATATATTATTTTGCTCTGCCATTACTTCTATGATGTCTTCTTCTGATATGGCATTGGGGACATTTAGTAGTATTATCCTGGGTTTTCTGCCCTTGGATATCTTACAGTTAATTTTTGATTGTATGTTCGGTATTGCTTCTATGGCTTCTTTTAATACTTTACTATCTCTCTCGCTGCCAACCCTAACACACACTCCATCTGCCTTGACCCTACGGACGGCCTTTACCGTTATCTTAAGCTTGTGAGGTTTGATTTCTTTGATTATTTCTGATGTAACCTAATCCATATCTATTTTTTGGCCTTCCTCCTTAGCTTGTGGGTACAGGAGGACTGCGTGGGTACCTCGAGAGCCCTCCACCTGTACTTTCATGCGTATTGAATCTGATATAGTTCTTGTTGTGCGGCTGGGTCTGATGTCGATGTTGGCGCTGGCCACCTGTGCGTATGTTTTCGTCGTTGTTTGCGGTTCCTGGACTGGAATCTGGGCTGGAGCGGCCTCCAGTTTGGCCCTCATCTCGTGCAGAATTCCGAACATCTGAAGACGCAACTGTGCAGTTGCAACGCCCGGTCCTTTACTTCTTTTTGTTCCTCGGTGTTTAGTGAGGGTTTGTTTTTAGCGGGAAGAAGATCCATTACTTTTTTCAGATGTTGACTTACTTCTTTTAGTATTTTGTCTTCTAGGTTTTCGATACTTACCGGCGGACTCGATGTAGCTGGTTCAGCTGGTGTTGCTGGTACGGTTGACATATCTAATTTTTTAGTTGGTTCGGGTGACTCCATTTTTTGCAATGAGCGGAGTTCTTACCAGAAAAGTTTCTTACCAGTGTTTTGTCCTCTGGAGCCGTTTAGCTCGAATTCGCCGATCGGCTTGTTAATAATAATTTAGATACTAAAACAGTTAAGTCGCGGGACGTAAGTATCCCTTAACCGACAATCCGACAAGCACAGTAAACTGAGTGTAAGTCGTGGCTCGAGGTTATAACTGAGAAAACAACGGATCGCCGAAAGGCTACAACGATGCCGATCGGCTAGACACCCGTCCGTTAAACCGCCTATCAAAACCGATCGCGCTTATAAAACTGATAAGGGAGCTGAGATGGTGCTTCCACCGAAAAACGAGATCGCAGTTACGAAAATTTGCCTCCACGCTAGGCCGACACCGATCGGCTAACACGCACGTGGCGGAACGGCCCTTTGTTAACGGTGAATTTATTATCCGTTTATATCTCGAGAACTGTAATATATAACAGAGCGAAATTTTTATATGACGTAGTTGGTACAATTTGCCGTCTAAGGCCGTCGATAAAGATATCGGATGGCGCACGTGGGGTTTGAACAAAACAAAACCGAAAAGTTCGAACACTCGTAACTCTCGAATTACGAGTCGGAAATTACAAATTTTTTCACTCATGGAATCCTTGCGATAAGTGCTTTCCAGCGATGTATTATTTTCATCTGTCGAAGCTAAATATCCTAAGTTCTGATTTTCTAAGGACGGAACACAAACAGAAGCACTACCCCATTGAACAGATAGGAATCTCCTTTTTTTCCACACACACATACACATAAAATGTTTATCCAATTGAATTTTTATGATCCACTGTAATCCAATGGCGCACTGTAATCCAACGGGCACACTTTAATCCAACGGCACACTGTAATCAAAATCCAAATTGGCACTTAAATAGCACACTTATGGTAATCCAAATGCACTAATGGTTATAACACAACTGGCTAAGACCAAAAGGAAGCACTGGAAAAAGGAAGGGGAAGTCGATAGGCCCATAGCCAGGGGGTAGGATAACAGGAAAACCTGGTGTGAATTCACACCAGAGTCAGGGGACAGTGTGGGGGCGAACCCACCACAAAAGGGGAAAAGAGTTGCTGTCCAGTCAGCGAATACACGTTGTGTTGCAAACGTGCAGGCCAACTTTTCAGCGAAAAGAGAAGGCTAAAGGAAAGTGGAATAACCAAAATCCAGATACTTACCAGATCAGTAAGAAAGGTGAACGGATACTTTTTAATTAAAGTTTATTGAAATCATTAGTAATTACATGTCAGCAACACGCTGATTAAAAGAGTACATGAATGGCTTAATCCGTACATTTTATGACAAATAACATGTTAACTTATAACATACTTGATTTTACAATAGGCAATATGCTCATAATATTTTGAGATATTTACAGGAGCGAAATATGTACAAGATATATACAAATAGGTATTATGAGTGCATGTGCATGCAAGCAACGAGAATAACAATGTAGTAAATCGGGACAAGCCCATACATACAAGTTGTAGGAATACAAATATAATGATGGTGAGGACATAGTATCAACAAAGTTAACAGAGATACAAGTGAACAATAGCGACAAGAGATGTAGTGTTGTTACCATTGATCATTAAACATATACATATTATTGATTTCTTTGAAAATAACATTAATGGTACCGACATAGTGAATGTTAAAGTCTTTATCCATTAGCAGATTCTTGTCATTGGTGATTTTGAGGTTAGAGTCTTCGCGGATTTTGTTAACTATCAGAGTTGCGTTCCATTTTTTATTATCAAAGAGGAGGCGCACCTTGCCTTCCATAAGAGTCTTTTAGTTAAGGCGAGCATCCAGTTCAGGCAGTATTTATTCTGGTTCTTAACTGGAAGATTGTTGTGGAATTTAACACAAGACCAGGGAATATTTGTAGTGAAAATTTTATTAATCCAGTTCCATACCTGTTTAGCTGTGGTGCATTCATAAAACGTATGGAAGATGGTCTTGTCTTTTAAACAATGAGGACATTTGGCACTGCGCATGTGACAGTAGGTGTGGAGGTAGTCTTTGGTCATAACGATGTTATTTATGATTCGCCAGGAAGTTTCTTGCCATTTGGCGGGGATCCTTTCCATATTGTACCATGTGTTAGACCAGTTGACAGATGGATCGTTGAGATTGGTGTTGATAGATTGAGTATGGATCTTTTTGTAGATGGTGCTGGGTCTTATCTTGTCACCAATTAGACTGTTGTTGATGAGCATGCTAATGACCTTTCTCCAGTGGCTAAGCTTACTGGAGTTTAAAAGAAGGAAAGGTTTGTTAGCAGTAGACTTGTCAATGCATTTTATGATCGGTCCTAGGAGGTAGTATGTGGCGTCATAGAGAGGATGATTGCGGTTGAGAGTTGAGTTGATCATATTGGAAAGTTGAAGGGAGAACTCAAGGTTCTTGAGGTCCCACACCCTCCAACCTCTTTGCTGGATACAGTTTTTTATTATTTTTCTGTTAGAGGCTCGTAGTCATTATGCCATATGAATTTGAATATTATCTAGTTTTTTTATTTCGTATTTGCTGAGATTAGTTATGTAAAGAGTGTACATAATCCTGGCAATAAGGACTTTGTTTGCCACAGTGACACGTTCTGGAAGGTACAGCCATATGGTTTCCCAGTCAGATGTTGCTTCTTTAATGTTGGTGATCATGTTGTTGAGATTTTTCTGGTTACTATTTTTGCCATACCAGACCCCCAGTATTTTAATGCTGTCTACAGTGTTGAAACCAGGGATGTCGTGCTTAATGTTTCCATTGATTCTAAGAATTTTAGTTTTGTTTTCATTGATAGTCATGCCAGTGAGGTTGCTGAAATTATTTATCTTTTGAATAATTCTTTTGAGAGTGATGTTGTCAGTTATGAAAAAATTGATGTCTTCGGCGTGTGCGATAAATTTGGTATTACTATTTTGACCAGGAATATAAAATGGTGCGATAAGTTTGTCTTTGCTGATCATGTTCAGGAGGGATTCGATATATATAGTAAAGAGGATCATGGAACAGGGCCGGCCCATCCCTGTCTTACACCAGCATCGCAGTTGATGAAGTCTGAGGAATGGTTGTTAATACTGATTTTGGTCTTGGGTGCATGGTAAAGGATTTTGATTTTGTCAATTTCATCATTGTTTAGACCATAGGCTTCGAGAGTTTCCACGGTACCTCTCTGTTCACCTTGTCAAAGGCTTTTTTGACGTCAACAGATAGGATGGAGAGGGGGGCTTTTCTCTTGATGTATATGTCTTTTATTAAGTTCAGGAACATCGTGTTGTTCTGAATTGCCCTGCTTTTAATGCCTGCACTTTGGGTGGGGCTGATGTGCGGGTGGAAAATGTTCTCAATTCTCTTGGCGATGATTATACTATATATTTTATATTCCATATTGAGTAGTGTTATTGGTCTAAAATCTTCGACCTGTCCACCTTCATTATCTTTTTTGTTGATGAGATTCATTCTGCCCCAATTTAAGTCGTCATTAAAAGTGTTAGCATTGAAAAGAATGTGGAAGATGTCTGCAAAATTGTCCCTAAAGTAACGGTAGAGTTCGGCAGGGAGATTATCTATGCCTGGGGCTTTCCTAATATGAAGATCTGTAATTGCTTTTTTTATATCGTCCTTGGATATTACCGAGTTGATAATGTTATCATTGTCTTTGATGGGGATTATGAGATTGCGGATGTCCTCCCAAAGTTTCCAATTGGTATTGGGTTTTTTGTAAAGGCTGGTGTAGTAATTATGGAAAGCTTTAATTATTAGATTTTCATCTGATACAATATTATTATTGATGGTTAGACTGTTGAAGTTGATTGTTGTTTTGACTTTATTTTTCTTTTTAAAGATATTTTCAGCCTCCCTTTTGATTCCTATCTTACACATTCTGTAATTTAGGTAGTTGTTTTTTGTCTTTTTATCAATTTTTATGCTTATTTCTTCCTCAAGTTTGTTTACTGCTACACTATCCTTCTCAATAATTTTTTGGCTAAGTTCTCTTTGTAGCTGTTTGATTCTATTGAAGTTGTTGTGTTTTATGGTTTTCCAAGTGTTTTTGATGAGTTTTTTTTATCTCCTTTTTATCTTTCTGCCATTTATCCCAGTTTGTGTTATCTTTGTTTCTATTTAGTATTTTTCTGATTTTGTTTTGAAAGGTGTTGTCAGTTAAAATCTAATTAGTGACTTTGATTTGTTTCTTCTTTTGATGTTATTGTTTATGTTTATTTTAATGTTAAGCATTTTGTGGTCAGACAGTTTATTGCCATTGTTGAGTAGGTAGTTGACATATACTTTACTGATGTTGCCTAAATTGTTGCTGAGGTACATTCTATCTAACTGTTTGCTTACACTTTTACCTTCCCAAGTGAATCCAGGGAATTGGGGGTAGGTTGTACGGTATGCATCACTAAGCTCGTAGTCTGTTACTATATTTTTTAAAATTTTGCGTGAGCCATCGGGGAATAGCTGGCCGTTTTCGTCAAGGGGATCTAAAATGCAGTTGAAGTCTCCTGCAATGATTATTTCCCTACCGCCAATAAAGTAATTGGGCAGGCTATTGAATAGTTCTTTTCTCTCAGAGAGTGAAGGCGGTGCATAGATGTTTATTATTCTGATCAGTTTATTGTTGTGTTGAATGTCAACTGCAAGAGCTCTTCCATTGGAATCTGTCCTAAAATCGTTGACTTTTAGCCTTTTTTTGAACATGGAAATAACACCAGAACTTCTTCTGGGGGCAAAAGAGATATAAATGTTGTATCCAGTGAAAAGCTTACGAAGATTCCTGAGGTCGTCAAAGTCGTACATGTTTGTGTCCTGGATAAGGAGGACGTCNTTTTTTAAGTGTAACGAAAAATGCATATATATAAATTGTATTGTTATATTCATATATTGTAATGTTAATTTAAATTTATTGTAATGTTTCTCTCCTGATAATGCCTCAGCGGGGTCAGGAAATATGTAAATACTACATGTTAAAAATAAATGAATGAATGAATGAATGAATGAATGAATGGCCGACTGATGAGGTATGAACCATCATTTCACCAACAAGTTTTCATCCACTCGGCCACTACCGAGTCCTTCTGAAGAGTGAGACTTTATTGTTCAATATGTAGCTTCTTTATCTGCTAAAAAATAAGTAACTTCATTAAAATTTGCGATGAAAAATACAATTTTCAATTTTTATATAGTCTCAAATAAGAGGAAAAAGATTTATTATTTAAATGTCTACTAGGACAGATCGTATTACTAGGACTTACTATGCCGGTGTCCAAGTCCTGCAAAATGAGGAAATGTATCCAGAGAAAAAAGGAAAAGTCTTTATTGTTGGCCTGATTTACCTATACACAATTTATACATCACTTCCCTTTGCCTGGACCATTATCGCATTTCTAAGTATAAATATGTCAACCCTCTACCCCTGTCGATAATACTGTCCCAGGATTGGTTGATTTCTATTCCCAAGTTGTTGTTAATTCTATTGCTTTGTCTTTTAATGTACAATACTGTAGATATGTTCATATAGTGGCCTTTTATAAGTATTGCTTTCTTTTCTCTTTATTTTGATTGTATTTAAATCTATTTCGCATCCATTTGTATTGCAGTGTTCAGCCGTTGCTGAATTTGCATAATTACCTTTAATAGCACGAATGTGTTCCTTTATACATATTTTCAATTTTCTTTGTTTCTCTGATATATCTTTTTCTTTGTCTGCAAGTACTGTACAATCAAATGAGTATACTATCTTTTTCTTCTGTTATTTCCTGTTTTTTTATTACTTTTATAATATAAATATATTTTGGTTGAGTCCATTTTTTCTGGTATTAAATTTATTTTATTAGCTATTAGCGAGGTTGAGGGCGAAGTTTTAAACGCAAAAACGTGTTCAGCGCCGCTTTCCTGTAAGCCTAGAAGTTTGACAATAGTGTTTGGATAGTCAGTGGAATAATAGTGTTCGACATTCCAAACACCATTGTCAAACTTCTAGGCTTAAAAGAAAACGGCACTGAACGTCCGAAGTACACGTTTTCGCGTTTAAACCTTCGCTAATATTTTTAAAAATCTTTTTCCGTTATTAATTGTTGTTTTTAATTTTTCCAATTCCTTATCCAATAACCTCTTCAGCTTTTTAATTTGGTTCTTTTCTAATTGCTCATATCTTCCTTCTTGTATTGATTCCTTTATTACTTCTGTTTTCATATCTGTTTTTATAATTATTATTTGTTTCGTTTTGACACCTTGGAATAATTCTACATTATTATTTGTTAAAAATATTTTTACATTATTGAGTTGTCTTTTATAAGTTATTACTTTATTTATTGTTTTTTTTTTAATTTCTGGTTTTTAATTATGTTTTGCATACCTGATCTTATGTTGTTTCTTTCCTCCTCTGGAAATTTCCCTAATAGATGTTCTGTGAATACTACGAAATCTCCCATTTTCATTATTGCTGGTCCATTAATGTTCATTCCTAAATGTTTTTCTTATCGGAACTGGAACTACAACATCTGTCATTTTTATTATTAATTTTTCCTTCCATTCTTCTCTTTCTTTGAGTGATGGATATCCTATTTTCTTAATTAATTTTTTATATTTGTTTTCAAAGAACTTTCCGGTGCTTTCGTTTTTTCTCTTTCTTTTCTTAATAATTTCTTCAGTTTATACTTTTTATAATTGTTATTAGAATTTACAATTAGATTATTTATCTTATCCACATCGTGTCTGTAAACTTTTGCTGATACTTACAAGTAAGCTTAATGGTGGTAATCTTATGGCCTCCATTTTGCATTTTCTTAAGTACAATATATCTATTTTTAATTTCTCTATTTCTTCTGCCACTCTTCCCGTTCTCTGCATCTTTCGGTCCACCAGAATATCGGCTACAATTATTAAATTGTTAAGTATTTATTCTTAAGCCTTTGTGTCCTAATTTATTATTTAAATGTCTACTAGGACAGGTCATATCACTAGGACTTATTATACTAGTGTCCAAGTCATGCAAAATGAGAAAGAGTAGACATAGTAGATAATTAAATAATAAATTTGTATATTAAGGACACAAAGGCTTAAGAATAAATAAGAGGAAAAAGACTTTTAACGTGATTTTTTTTCTCTATGCAAACAAACAAAATATTATGAAAAATAAATGGATGTATATTTAAGATAGTGCGAATTCTCGAGCGATTTCTTTATTAAATAAAAGAAATTTAAATGAAATTGGTGGATTTATTTCAAAAATAATTTTTAAATTCGATTTAATCATAATTTTTTCTTCGCTCTGAAGATTCTTACATAATACAATTGTATAATAATCTTCAGATAGAAGAAAAAATTATTTTAATTATTTTAAATACTTCGAGTAATTTCACCTTTTCGTAACAATTATCTGATTTTTCTAGTTATAAGGACACTCCAATTTAAGAAAAAAACTGATTTTATGAACTGCGGATGGTGCAAACAACGGAAAGAAAGGACTAAAGCAAAGTTTTATCTTGTTAAAAGTTGTAATTATATTTATTATATTATTATTAAACATAAATTACTGTTGGCCATGTTAAAATTATTTTTAATTTTATTTAAAAACAAGTAGGAGTTATAATTGAAATTACTTCCAAATAGGAACGAAATAATAAAAGTACCTCAACAGTGACGTACGTATTTCTGCAAGACAAAGGATAAAAACATTTAGTTGATGCTGTAGTGCAGCTAATCGAATTTTATAGTATAAACGAAGTTAATATAACGAATTTAAATATTAAGCGAAGTTAAATAATTAATTAGATAAAACGTACATGAGCAGCACGAAAATTGTCATTTCTGATGGCGACACGTGTTTTATCTTAACCTTGAAGTATTTGTGTGGTTATATTAGTGATATGCTAGTTTATTCCCTTTCATCTCGGTAAATTAAGTGTTTGTTATTCAGATTAATGAGAACTTCTGATTTTTCTATAAGAATTCTGCTGTGAACTTTAAGTTCGTTTAAATTAAGCTTTCAATTAGACATCAATTAACCATCGTTTGATGAATATCTTCAATTACTGTACTGTATTACGAATATTATCCATTAGCATCGATTGTATGTTGCATGTCATTAGAAATGATTGTAATTTATAAATATAATTCAATATTACTTTTATATGTTATTATTCTCCATTGACAATAAAGTAAAGACTATAATTGTCTTTTTCGAGTCATTGTGAATTCTTAGAAATGTTTACAATATAAAGAGAAGAAATTTCGACTTAAAATTATATCGTTTGGTTAAATTTTATTTGCCAGTTTTGCTATAAATGCTTTCCAACATACAGTAGCATTATGTTTTTACTTTAAATTTTAAGTTTTTACAAATATTAATATTATATCTGATTTATTAAATTTCAATATTTTAAAATAAATACCTAATTATAGTCGGATCCTCCAGTTTACATTTCATCCCGAATTCGAACGCGTTTTCTAGAGCTTACCTTTTTGAGGTCCCGGTTTCGAATCCGGATCGAAATCATAACAGTATTGGATAGTTTTATCAAATATCGTTTTCTTCTCTCATTACTCGGCTTCTCCCATTGTGGACCTGGATGAAGTTCTGATGGCATAGAATCCTTATATTCACAAAAATACTATTTTAAATAATGTTTTTGTGAAAAAAGTTGCTTATAAATGTAATAGAAGCCAATTCGAGGTCTTATCCGATTGTTTACAACGTAAAAATATAAGTTGTTCGATCTAAAAAACAAATATCTTTTTGAAATTTTCATAATACGTCACTTTAACACTGCAGAAGACAAAGTCATACAGTGGAGTAGACATTCTTCGGCGGTCTTTCTTTGTGAAAATACGTAAAATAGCTAAAACTAACTGGAATTGAAAGAAAGTTGAAGTCGTCCTCACGATCTTGTGTTCTTCTAGTATTTAAAAAACAAACTATAAAAGTTCCGAAAGTTGTGTTTTTCTTACTAATACAGGTATACCTCGACTTACGTCGTTTCGAGTTACGTCGTTCCAGATTATACGTCGTTTGTCAAGAAAGTATATGGAAAAATAAAAATCAAGTTTAAGTCATTTTATTCGACTTTACGTCTGTCCGCCACAAATATTAAAGTCGTAACATCACTAGAAAAATGTTTAAAGCACATAAAATCATATTATAATATATACATTTACAAGTATACAGTATACTGTATTTACAGTACAGTACATGCATTCGTAAATTTAAATTACTTTTTTCTGTACTATATTAAAAACTAAAATTTATTTGTTTGTAAGCTTAAAATACATCCTTATTAACCATATATTATTAAAAATGCATTAATAAATAAAATACAGAACGGAAATTGGTAATTTATGGTTTAGCCTAGTGGCAAGTAGATTCGGAGACAAGTAAATTCGACTTACGTCGTTTTTCGACTTGAGTCGTTCTCCTGGAACCAATTACCGACGTAAGGCGAGGTATACCTGTATTGTTAGTAAATTTTCGTTTTGTTTCCTATTTTTATGTAACAAAAAATGTTTATGTATAAAATTAGTCGACGTTCATGTTGTTATTACATTAATTACATTAATTTCGAATATAACAATAATACTTTAAGAAACAAGCTTTGGTAGCAAGTCTACTTTGGTAATTTTTAATAAAAAATTTTGTAAATTTTCCATTATGAAATCACTAAATTATAAATAAAATTACTTTTTAGCATATTAATTTCTATATTTACGTAATTGATGAAAAAATACGATTAAATCATAAATATTGTTTTCCATTATTTCCTAGTTAGATGGCGCTGAGATCGAAAAATGTAATTAGTGATGTCATCTTCGATCGTAGCGCCATCTAACATTGCCGAAGACTAGATTAAAGCACTGCTACTCATTCGAAAATTCTATGGTAGCGCCATCAAGCTCAGCTCTTAATTATTTGAAACATAATAATTCAAAATGAACATAATTTATTATAATTTTGCAATAACTGTATGATTCACGCGTATGCAAAATTTTTATTATTTCTTACACTTTGATTACTCAGAAGATAGAAATCATTATTTTAATTTAGCTTTAAAAAATTTTAATTCTGTATTAAATTATATTCAAACGTAAAAAATTACATTAGTCTGTTGTAAAAAAGTTATTCTTAAATAAATAATTATCCTTTTGGTTTGCTATTTTTATTTCGTTAATAAAATTTATAATATATAATATTTATTTTTTTTAAATTTTATTAACGTTATTACTTTAAAAAAGTCGGAGCGTAACTTCGCGACACGTCGTACACTATAAAGTACGAAGAATGGCGGGTCGATATTGACACGTTTTAAATTTTCTATTGCTCTATAAAATTCTATCATTTTAATAATAATTCTATTATATTTTTTTAAAAGTATTGATATAAAAGAACAAAAATAAATATAGAAATGTTTTGATAAAAAATGGATGAATAAACTTGCCGTTTGAGATGAATAAATTTGTATTTACAAGATTTCTTTTTATAATAAATTTAATTAAAAAAATAAAATAAAAACGTGCAAAGTAACTATCTAACTATATAAAGCTGAAAAACCGGATTCTTTCTTTCTGTCACTGTATGCCAAAAAATGGCCACTAGGGGTGCCCCTAGCTATTATTTAAATTAACAATAAATTCAGTATATTGTTATTCGATGCGGTTTTTTGAATTTTTGGCTACATTTTAGTAGGGTACGCCATGAGAAATTCAGTATATTATTATTTTTATTTCTAATAGGAATTTATTATTTATACCACGGAATGACACCGCTGCTGCTAGAACGTCCACTAGGGGGCGTCCCGGGCTATTAGAATAGAACAAGGTCTATATATGAAGGTCAGAACACGCTCCCGTGATTCTATGCGGCAGCGGCCATTTTGGGACTTGTCGATAGACTATACTCCACACGTAGTTCCTGCGTGAGTCGACTATTATTGTGTATATAAGTACTCAAACCTTTAAACAATGGGTTATTGTTTGGTACCAAATTGTAAAAGTAAATCTACAGACGTTCGATTGTTTAGATTTCCTGCAAATAAGCAGAGGAAAGCAAAATGCAGCGCAGACATCAACGGATGATTCACGATGCAGTTCAAAGAGTTTATATGTGTAAAGTTTGTAACAAGTGGTTTAAACGAGTGGATACTCTTCGTGTCCAGGAACGAACTATACATGGAAATTTATAAATGATATCGACAATCCAGATAAAAAAATGAAAAAATTACATTTGTTTTATATGTGTTATAATATGATCATATTGTATTTAAAAATAAAATTATGACGATGGTATTGACTTATACTCTCAATATTTATTAATAAAACACTGCAAAAAATTTAGTTTAATAGTAATTTATACTTAATTCAATTTAAATAAAATTTACATTAATTTTATTGATAGAATTTTTATTTTAAAAGAAGTGATGGAAATCTAAATATATCTAATTCTTATAATCTAGAGATTCTATAATATTTAATTGATTTTATTTATATTTAATTTTTTCATTTTCATAGCAACAATTATTTGCCACTGATCATTCATATCTTTTATCCTGAACGTTTAAAAACAGATTTTATTTCAATAACATAGATTGTTTTTTCTGGAGAAAAAAAATGTAAGTATCAGATGCGTTTAAAATGCTTCTGTGTTCGTACATCCATTTTCAAAATACTAGTAAAAATAATTTAGCTGAATTGTGCATTTGATACATTATTCTGGTATGGATTTAAAGTGTAATGATTTAATATTTTTCTCACATTTAAATATATCAAATATAATTCAAAAGACTTAATATTTTTACAGTAGTTTTTAGTAGTAAACTTTAAATTTTAATATTAATGCAGAACATGTAAACAAAAAAATTATGCACGAACAACATTAAATTGATATTTTTTTGTTTTATTTAATTAAAATAAAATTGACTATTTAATTGTAAAAAAGAAAATTTTAGCATTATTTTGCTATGGCAACAAATATTCATATTTTGTTTCAATACATTGTATTCTATTCAAGCATTATTTGTCAGTTTATTGTCAAATAATTTAATTTAAAATTTTATTTTTGGAATTTTTTAAAAGCTATTTATAAATTAGCTTTATAACTACACATTTATTAATTATTATAAAATGAGCATTACATTGATATTTATTAATACAGTGATACAGTAATGAATTTCATCTTAATTTTATAACCAATCATGCTTTAAAAAAATAATTATAAATTTGTTATATTATATTATTATATTCTTTATTATACTTTAAATTTTTTGATGTTATTGCAACACTTTACGAAGTGCCTATATACGTAATTACATTAGTTTTAGCACCTATTTAATTAATTTCAATCACGACAGCGAATGATATGGACGATTGTTTCTTTTAAACTATTTGATGAAAACATTACATAAAATTGGAGTTGCATAATCATCCGAAGTTATTATATTTTTGACTGGAAATCACTAAATGAACAGACAAGCAACAAAACAGAAGTCTCCTGTACCTCTTTCACAATAATTAGGATAATCATTACACGAGGCAAGAAATATAATTTAAATTTTCCACATGGAAATAAATGTAGGAGTGTCGAACGTCTGAAATATTAAATTTATAAACTTTTTATTAACTTTATTTACGGAATTTCTTAGAACTGAGTGAAAATATTTTCATTTCACTTTCATATCCACGTTTAATGCATTACTTATGTATTTTATAAAATTTTACTCGAATTAACATAACTTTATTCCGCTTATATTATTGACAGAAAGTAAATTTTCTTACATAAATGTTCTCGAAATAAACTTATTTCAAGATTTACTTTATTGAAAAGATAATTCTCGAACACTCAAATATTTCAATTTTAAAAAGATTTCCTTGCCCTCGTACACGAATTATATATTAATTAACTAAGTTCAGTGGCACGTTATCCTATGGGGAAAAGGAGCAATTGCCTGGGGTCCTCACCGACATGAAGCGTATTAAATCAATCTTTTATAATATATATATATATATATATATTTCTCCCGAAGAAAAGTGTCTGAAGTCAACACTATATATGGGGTCTTCTGATTCAAATTAGCCTGTGCCCCATGAAGTTATAACTCGCCACTGACTAAGTTTCTTAATTCTTCTTTAATTAGGTAGAATTATTACCTCCAGATGGCTGACTCTTTAAGGCAGCAGCCTTCCGTTCTGATGGATCCGAGATCGAATCCGGGCAAGAGGCTTCCCAGGAAATTTTTGTGAGAGGTCAGTCCAGGATATCTCGGGCCTGGCCGAACCTTCGATGGGTATGGAAAACGGCCCTGTTTTTGTGCTCGCAAGGTGGAAAGATTATATTGTCTATGCCAGAGGTAGGAGCCTTCAGTGGCTTCTAGTGTGATTTGCTAAAATATATTTAAATAATATGTACTCATTTTTGAGGGCGCATGCTGAGTTGATATACTTCTGCAACTTGCAACACAATCTGCAATCTTAATTAGAAGGCCTCAACTCTAAAATGGAACCTTTGGTCTATCCTATGAATTTTATAGAGAGTATTTTAAATTTGAAACGGGTGTCTCTAAGAACACATTATCTTAATTATTTTATGTTTACTATAATGTAAGTTATATTAATTTTGAATGCTTATGAATGAAATTTCTACACAGCTTTGTCTATGTAGAAAACGTCATAATTATAGCGTCATATCATTAAAGAAATTTATGTGAAACGTTAAAATAGCTAAATATCTTGCTTATTTACAATGTGCCATATACGTCTATTTAGATTTCACGCATAATTTTTAAGCTTATGTATAAAATTCTTTCATATTAATTATAATAAAAAGCATTTAGAAGCATTTCAATCAATTTTCTTACTTTTTTACATCATTTTGAACCCGGATAAAGCTATTTAGTTTTAAAATGCCGCCATTTTTCCTTTAAAGAATACAAATATGTTTTTTAATTGATACCAACGTGGAAATTGTAAAATATACGTAAAAATATTATTCATTTGTTTCAGTTCATGACCTTCCACGTGAATTTATTTACTTGTAATCCTCAAGTGATCTTAATTACGTAACGTTAGACAAGCTGGAGCATTTAGAAAGTCGTAATCATTTATAACTTCCCGTTTACACCCACTAAACTCCATTAACTCCTATATCCTGTTGGGAAATTACATTTCCCGTAGATTAAACACTAAATGACAATTTTACAGATTTAATTAAACAAATCAATTAGAAGGCATTAAATGGGAATGATGAAGGTCCGTCTGTCTATCACGTTGTATATCTCAAATAACAATTGATTTATAGCGCATNTCTTCGGATATATATATATATATATATTTCTCCCGAAGAAAAGTGTCTGAAGTCAACACTATATATGGGGTCTTCTGATTCAAATTAGCCTGTGCCCCATGAAGTTATAACTCGCCACTGACTAAGTTTCTTAATTCTTCTTTAATTAGGTAGAATTATTACCTCCAGATGGCTGACTCTTTAAGGCAGCAGCCTTCCGTTCTGATGGATCCGAGATCGAATCCGGGCAAGAGGCTTCCCAGGAAATTTTTGTGAGAGGTCAGTCCAGGATATCTCGGGCCTGGCCGAACCTTCGATGGGTATGGAAAACGGCCCTGTTTTTGTGCTCGCAAGGTGGAAAGATTATATTGTCTATGCCAGAGGTAGGAGCCTTCAGTGGCTTCTAGTGTGATTTGCTAAAATATATTTAAATAATATGTACTCATTTTTGAGGGCGCATGCTGAGTTGATATACTTCTGCAACTTGCAACACAATCTGCAATCTTAATTAGAAGGCCTCAACTCTAAAATGGAACCTTTGGTCTATCCTATGAATTTTATAGAGAGTATTTTAAATTTGAAACGGGTGTCTCTAAGAACACATTATCTTAATTATTTTATGTTTACTATAATGTAAGTTATATTAATTTTGAATGCTTATGAATGAAATTTCTACACAGCTTTGTCTATGTAGAAAACGTCATAATTATAGCGTCATATCATTAAAGAAATTTATGTGAAACGTTAAAATAGCTAAATATCTTGCTTATTTACAATGTGCCATATACGTCTATTTAGATTTCACGCATAATTTTTAAGCTTATGTATAAAATTCTTTCATATTAATTATAATAAAAAGCATTTAGAAGCATTTCAATCAATTTTCTTACTTTTTTACATCATTTTGAACCCGGATAAAGCTATTTAGTTTTAAAATGCCGCCATTTTTCCTTTAAAGAATACAAATATGTTTTTTAATTGATACCAACGTGGAAATTGTAAAATATACGTAAAAATATTATTCATTTGTTTCAGTTCATGACCTTCCACGTGAATTTATTTACTTGTAATCCTCAAGTGATCTTAATTACGTAACGTTAGACAAGCTGGAGCATTTAGAAAGTCGTAATCATTTATAACTTCCCGTTTACACCCACTAAACTCCATTAACTCCTATATCCTGTTGGGAAATTACATTTCCCGTAGATTAAACACTAAATGACAATTTTACAGATTTAATTAAACAAATCAATTAGAAGGCATTAAATGGGAATGATGAAGGTCCGTCTGTCTATCACGTTGTATATCTCAAATAACAATTGATTTATAGCGCATACTGCTTCTTTATCACACTGTTTTTACACCAGTTTATACACTACAAACCGGTGTCTTTTAAATACATCAATAAAACCGGTTGCAGAAATTAATAATTTACAAAAAAGGGTGGGAAGGAATAAATATTTCATAAACTTCAATGTAAATTAAATTAAAATTTTATTAAACAAATCTATAAACTTTTTTTTCGGTAGACAAATTAAATTTTCAAGTGTATTTCATAGACTAAACGAAACTCTAAGTCAGGTAGTCTCTGGGTGACGCCTCATTTCCTGTGGGGCAACACAGAAAGGTGACGTCAAGAAGTCATTCACCCCACAAACGAGGCATTCAGTTTAATGGTGTCATCTACAGAAACGTTAAAATGCTGTTTTTGGTTCCGTTTTCGGCTTTCTCTTTTATCAAACATAAAAAAAGAAAAAAATCTAAACTAATATTATTTATCTCTTCTTCTTCCTGGATGAGAAATCTTTATATTTAATTTAAAAAATGACATTTTTTAAATGATTAAAAAGTAATTTATGGCAGTTAAATCTCTTAATTCGCAGAGAGAGAGAGAGAGAGAAAAAAATATGCTGTCTTCCTCTATATTATTATATAAATAATACAAAATGTGAAATAAATATAAATGAATACTTTGATAAATAAATAAAGTAGATGATGATTGTAGTGAAGTGACTAATTTTCTTCTTCTTCCGTCTCGATGAACAGTCCTAAAACTGAAAAATTAACTATAATTAATCGTGTGTTTGGTAAAGACATTTGTAATTATAGTTATTAGTAACATAAAAGTAAAAATGGACAAGAATTAAGGTGAAAAAACAGAAAATACACTAACAATTAACCTGTATCTTCATTAAAATGTTTGCATTTGTGTTAATGAGTATTGTGACTCTTCTTACGAACCAATTATTATGTTAAATACAGTATGATGAGTCAATTCTATGTAAATTTCTATTCCCACCTCACAATTTTTACAATACATTTAACTTTAATGTGATTATAATTAAGTTACGATTGTATTATTCCATTAAACTAGCGTTATTTTTCATGTATTGTATTAGTGACAACTACACTTAACTGTTTTGAAAGTTTAATTAGCATAAAGCGATAATAGTAAATGAATTATGCTAATTAAACGGGAGGAAGAAAGAGAAACGTAACTTACCACACGATATTTAAATTAGATCATACAAGGTAACTGAACGTATCTTAAAGAGAATCCATATTGCGAGTGATTGGCATTTAATCTTGCATTGTTATTGCTTCTGACTTTCAGCATGAACGGTTTGCTACGAGCTGTAAAACGTCAAAATACGTAAGATGGAAAAGTAATTTTCTGCAGAAGGAAAACAGCAAAGTGTTACTTACACAAAACGGAATTAGTTGTGAGCAATCTGGTGCCACAGAATCTGTCTTCTCCCGATCCGTATCCACTGATTGAACCTTGATCTATACCTATGAAGTCATCTTCGTTGCACACTGTTCCGCTGTAACCCCCGTCGAATGGCTGACCCCACGAAAACGAACCAGGTGATTCCGTTTCCCATTTTATGGAGCAGAAATTCTCTTCTACTCTGACGCAAACCGTGTATCTCAAGTTACTCAGGTACCTCACTTTGTTTCTCTGTAAAGTTCCATAATTAAAGCTGCGTACCAATTCGCTGGGACTACGATAGTACTGAAGGCATCCCGAAGGAGCTACAAGGAGAGAAAATATATATAGTCCTATTATTCTGGAAAAAAGACGTAAAATCTACATTATAAAGTCAACCTAATCATTAGAAGGGGAGGATGACAATTATATTTTTTTAGGCTCACCCATGTCTAAACTTCCGCATTCGATCATGGTTATTTTGATTTTCCACATTCGTGACATCTTATCTCCATTGCTAACAACACTGAGGACTACTGGATTTCCGGAACCTCTACCCATATCCACGTACACTGCAAGATAATAGCTTTGTTTACCTGTTATGACATATAATAAAATGGCTTCTTAACTTATATAAGAGTAGCTCGATTTAGAAACACTCTTCTAAAGCAGGTTAATTTCAACGGACACCCACATCTTATGTACTTTCCATGAATACACGTAAAAATAGCTATTTGTCTTTAAGGTTTCGCATTGTTATAGATTTACAGATTGCTGACTCGGCAGTTTATTCTACGAAATTTTTCATTACAGTTTAATTTAATTTTCTCTAACTCCAATTTAATTTCTCTAACTCCCATCTAATTCTTTAACCACTGTTTGAATTATTTAAAGAAGCCGTATTCATCAAGTGTTTAGCTCATGTTTCTAGCAAAATCCGCTTACAATAGGCAACAAAGAAAAATTAAAATTCTTGGATTATAAATATGCATAGATTCGAAACTACTCACTTTCCAAGAAACTTTTCATGGCGGACAATAAGAAATATCAATATAACATTTAGAATTTTAATTTTTATAACTTTAAAATCAAATAATAATGACAATAATACGATAAATATTTTAATTGTGGATATAAATATTCAGACTTTTGCTCGTGTCAAACAAGTTTTAATTGATTTTTATCAATAACTTCATATACGATAAAACCTCCGTAAATCGGATTCGCACGGTATTAAATACTTTCCCATTTTAGTACGGTTCTGTTTTGAACAGGTTTTACTGTAATAGTACTTATTTTATCACTACTTTTTATAATTTTTTTAACTATATTTACAATTGATATCAACAGAAGAATTAAATTTAAATTTTTAATATTTTATATTATTATTATGTCATTTTAATATGAGAAAACTTTAGCATGTATGGCAGTGAAACCTGTTAATAAAACGGAAACCTGCCCAAACGGGAAAAATTTTTCGGTTTGTTCGTTCGTGTCCGGTTTACACAGGTTTTACTATATGTGAAATAATAATCGTATTGAAGAGAAAACTATAGCGTACAGTAATTTAAACTTTACCGGATAGTATATAATACAGTAAAACCTGTGTAAGCCGGATTCGCAAGGTACCGAATTTCCATTTAGCGGATTTCCATTTTGAACAGTACATACGTTAGTAGACGGGCCATAGATGTGAAAATAAATTATGTAACTGTATACCTTGGCATATATCTTGGCATTTAACTATTGATAAATATAATCATGACATATAAACATGTAACCTATTTTTGGTGGATCCAACTTATCATCTATCTGATAACAGGATCATTATAAAGGGTCTTCCGTTTTAACAAGTTTTACTATACTGCGAGTATTAAAGTCACCGTATCGTATATACATACGAATATTAATTAGTAGCTGTATACTCTAATACCAAGATATATCCTGGTGTACTTGATAAAAATATCACATAAGGATAACAAATAAACGTTAATTACGGTGTTGTCCCTTGTTGACTCCACACATGATGGGCAGTCTGGCTCCGACAGTGGTACGAACCATAAAAGAATCTGTAGTGCATTGTCCATTTTCATCCGGTTGGGACAGGTTGAACTCGATCAGATCCAGTCTGACTTGACAGATGTTTTCCAACTTCTCGATGGTCACTTGACACGTGTCCGTTCCATTCTCGACGCTCGGATAATTGGGATTAACGAAAACGGTTTCGTTCTGCTTAGTGACTCCTCCGCACGTGAATTTAACTGAGGGTAGATATTTTTTTAATCGTTAGAATTCCGATTTTCTGCGCGTGACAGAGCGCGTTTTTTTCCCCTTGACTTACACAAGCAGCACGAGCTAAATCCCCTGGCACACGATCCAATAGTCGCACCGTCTCTTCTGACGCACTCTGCGTAACTCATGCAAACTCCCTCGTCTCCATTATCTCCTGTGCAGGCCGAATTTTGATACCGAAAAACTGTCAAAATGTCACCTGATACCAAGCAAAAACATCAATTTTCGAGAATTTAAAAAAGAAATTCTATTAATATTTAATTCTACAAAGTAAACTATATATAAAAATGTGTTTTAAATACAGAAAAAGTATTATTAATTAAACAACTTTTAATTAACTCTATATAAATTTAAATTTAAATTCGTCTTAACGACTGTATTCAATTACTATTGGTTATTTCAAATTTTGATGACGTAATAATACTCTCCAGAACTTGACGTATTGAATGTTATTAAGTAAATATTTTTTAAAATATTTTAATCATAATTTATAAAATAAAATGGTTAGAATACTTATTTTTAATAATAATATTAAAAAATTTATAATTAAAAAAAAATTATTAAATATGAATAAGGCGTCAAAATGGATATTGTCGCCATCTGTTATCGTGAAACACAATTAAAATATCTTAAATGATTATTTCGATAAATAATTAAATACAGGTCAAGCTTTTAATACTGAGATATATAAAAAAAAATAATTATTTTTAATATAAATATTCGTAACTTGCATAAAATGTTTAAATTAGTTAACAAAATGATTAATTTTTAAAAATCTTATTGTTGCGTCATTGATACTTGAAAATACTGGCCAATGATCGAAATGTATTTTGCCATCGTCATAAATTTTAAATTTTAAAAAGTAAACAAAACGAATTTTTTAAAAATTTAAATTTAAAAATCGTTTTATTAATTAAATGAGGTATGTAATTTTTAGTTTTATTTATATAAAATATTAAACAACTTTCCTGAATAAAAAAAATATAAATTTTATANATTTTATATTTCGGTGAAAACAAATTAAATTTTTTAAATTAGAAAATCGACACAAACTTTCAAAAATAAGAAAAAAATATTTTTTATTATACAAACTTGGAATTTTTGTTTCCTGACTTTTCGGGAATTTTAGAGAAAAATTTTCCTTAAAATAGGGAAATATCCCTTAATGGAAAAATTCTAAAATGAAGAAGAAATTATTTACAGTTAAGGAAATAATTACTAATTACTAGATATTAAATAATGTATCTTTTCCCCTTTGTAATGTAGGGAAAATTTTTTCCCTAATTCAATAAGAGGAAAATATACATCAGGGAATAGGAGAACAAAATAATATAAAAATAGGAAAAATTATTAGGGATAATTATTTAAACTAGGAAAAATTATTTTACTTTATTTTAAGAACAGGAGAATAATTTCTTCTACTTTTTTAAAAGTCATTTTTTTACAGATCTGTGCCTAAAAATTTCCTTTTAAAAATGGCAAGTTAAAAAAAATTAATTAATAATAATTATAGTCTTACAATAATTATAAATATTAATTTAAATATTTAAAAACAAGAATGATTTTTATTTTCATTTTGAATTTGCCTTTATAATTATTTAATTTCTAATATATTTTTTATTCATTAAAGCGTCAAAATATAAGTTAATTTGTTTATTTTCTGCAACACTTTGCAACACCTAAAAATTGCTTATTTTTAATGAACGAATTTAATTTCGTCAAACTGAAGATATATTACTGTGATAGAAGGGAATTAGTATTGTTAGTATAATGCTTTTTTATTGTTATAAAAAATACTGTAAATGCTAGTATTATTGTTCTGAAGGTTTATGAGGCTGCTTGGAGGTATAAGCCTTCAGAATTATATTGGTATAAGGCTGTTAGTATGTTAGATAGGCTGTCCGAATGGTACATTACCTCGATGTAAGGCTGTTAGTACTTCGTTATAAGGCAGGTAGTGTTGCTACGGTGATATATTATTAATTTTCGAGCGTTTAAGTGTACTTACCGAGGGTCACCGGGCGATTTTGGGCACTCCCGGTAGAAAAAAACGAAGCGACGACGATAACTAATCCAAATTGGCGCAGCATCTCCCCAAGTATAAGTCAAATATTGAAGCGGGGTATAGGAGTGTTAGAACCTAAGTAGATCCCGTTCGACCTGTCGACTGAGTCATACGTCTATAAACATAATCACTGCAGGTAAACCCGGAAGTGTGGTCCGGGACGTTTTTATATATGTTGGCCAAAAGGTCGCGCGATAGACGTTGTCTATAAGCTATTTTTCTACCTTCCTAACCTCGGTCAACGTTCTGATGGGTCAGGTAAAGCTGTTAAATCCTGAAGGCAAACTACAACCTCCTAAGGATCTGACCTTGAGATGCGCGAGCGGAAAGGAGCCGCGAAAGAACGTTATAGCAAGTTCCGTGTTGCACGTTTTCTCTTCCTGCTGATACTAGGCCACTTTCACGTCATCTATCATTCTTTATTGTCCTCCTTTGTATTGCCAAAATATATATATATAAAGGGAAACCGCCTTTAAACTTGTTCGTTCTTCTTATTTCTTTATTTTTGCTGTCTACAGAATTGCTCACTCGATAGACAATTGTGTACTTTGTCTCGTCTGGTTAAACAACCTGTCTCCAACGGACAAGTAACAATAAGGCAGTTCGAAACTTCTTCTATATTTCATCTACTCTAACTTACAACAGGAATTTTATCCTTTAAAGCTACGTTCCCGCTCTAAAAACTTAAAAATTTCTTTATAAATATTGCAAAATATATAAATTATTCTTATTACCACGTAAATTGAATTTAAAATAATAAATTTCGCATCATTTTACAGAAAAAATGCCATTTAACTAAATACAGAGAACAAGTTTTTGTATATTTACACCTTAAATAGGTACATTAAATGCTTTACAATTCGAAAAAATATTAAATTTGTAGCTAAATTTTTAATAAAATATTATTTTTAGATCGAAATTTAGTATCTGTGCCATTTTCCAACCTTTTCTCGACGTATAAGAGCTTGACATTATGAAAGAATTTGCTGGGAGTTTGGGGTTCTACCGGTTGAGTAACCATCTGAGAACTTCGATATTTATTTTATATATTTAACTTTATTCATAAATTAATTACGTTACATTTTAATTAATGCTCGTGTTTAAAATATACATATGCTTCTTTTATTTACAGTTTTTCATTGGTTAAACAGTAATTATAGAATTATTTACTTATTTATATTTTAGAGTTTTTACGACGGTTTATTCTCTTGCCAAAGTGGATTATGGAGTGACTCGGTTTCTGTTTCGAATACTTGAGGAAAGAATTCATTTTTAGGAACGTCAAAACAGGTGAAAGATCTCTTCTCTTCTCTAAAATGTTGTCATTTCTTCTCCAATTCCTCGCTAAACTCTTCAAAATTTCGTAAATTCTTCCAGTACTTTGATAATTAACACAGCTGCAGTCAGTAAATTCTGCCAGGTTTTCATTATTATGGCAGCAATTGCCCGGCTTATGGTCGAAAATTTTGCTCCTCTTTCGTGACCATTGTACCACGTGACTAATTCGACTCTTATCTTCGTTTTCCTTAGTACTTAACGCAGGCGTGGTTATAACTGAAACAATTTAATTTTTTAAAAGTTAATAGTCGAAAGTACGATTTAAAAATAAAATTTTTTGTGTGGACCTCGTTAGGGATTGAAGAGGAAGTTAAAGCTTTAGTCAAGTCTCGTTCTCACTTATTAGTGACTTCCGTTTGGGTGACCTTCACCTTTACAAGTGACAAAAAGACTTCCCCGCGGAATAACCACGTGCTTTGTCACTGTTAGCTGCATATGCCTAACCGTCCGTTATAGACAGGTTTTATTCTATAATTATATCAATAAAGTAGTACGATTAAAAGCTAGAATTTTACGAGTTTACCCTAGTTTATCAGTTAGTATGTTTATATATGTTACTAATTATAAGAAATACGTATTGATATATCATTTCTCAACTTTCGACAGAGCTTGGCATTATTTAAGTAAGCTTTTGGGGGTTGATAAGATGTTATTCTATTGTTAAGACTGAGTTTAATCGATTAAATTCCATCCTTAGTTACGTCATAAAGAGTTATTTTTGCGTTTTTAATCATAAATTCTGATCTAATTCTAATTTTACAAACGATACTTACCGAATAAACTGCAAAAGATGCATATGAGGATCCACGTGCTCATATTTATCACCACAAGTTCTGCGGGAAAAGCGAAAAGAATAGCAAAAAGTTTAATATTAATTAATTTAAAATATTTTAATTAAAATAATTATAAAATATCGCTTTTTTTCCAACATAGAAAAAATAAAAATTAATAATTTTAAAATAAAATTTTTAAATTTGAAAAGAAACAAAGTTGATCGATGCGCAATTATCTACAAAATAAAAAGAAAAGTTGCATGAAATTCTTGCTTAAAGCAACAAATAATTTAGTATTGCATGCAACAGCCGAGACGTTCAAATTAATAAATTAAAAAACGAAAATCGAAATAAAAATAGAAGAAATTCTGGTGAGAGAAGCTCAAGAACTTACCAATCACCTTGTTATAATTCCAGTTGTGTTGTCGCCGATAAGAGGTTATTTAAATGTTCAGGAAATGTCAATCTAGCTAACGATTGGTCAATAGGCACAGCTGTGCATACGTTGTCATATGATCCACGAATGAAGATGCAAACAGAAATATCGCTTTACTTACTTTTTCAAAAAAGTCTCCCTCCATTTTGCAAATTATAAACAGTTCCCACTAGATTATTTTCCTTCAAAGTTTTATTCGTTTTATCTTTATTTTTGAGTCTTGCAGAAGATTTTTATCTCGGAAAATTCGCGTTGCACATATTTTCTGCGACTCGAATTTTCATTACAATGCAACTCGATAATTACACCGATAAATTTTAATTAATTTTTTAATTTCTTTGATTTTTTAAGAGATTTTCCCAAGGTTAAGGGTGCATACTTATATATCTCAATTTGTGAAACTTTTTATGCCATCCCCGTTTGCCCCCCTCTGCACATGTCATTCTTTTTACAGTATATTATTTTGTGGTATAAATTAAACTAAGTTTGTGTAGTTTTTACATTAGATTCCCAGAAAATTTTACTAAAAATTAAGTTCTACATTCATTACTTTATCATCATTATCATCTATTACCCTCCAGCAATTTCCGCTCCACGTTATCTACCTTCTCTAAATTACCCATTTTTCTTATTTATTTACGTTATTTTGAGTATTTTAGTATAGTAATTTACATAGATAATCATGTTCTTAAGGTATATTTTAGGGCAACGATCTTAATTACATTAAAATTTATTCTGTGCGGTCTCTAGTAGATGCTGAAGGCGATAAAACACTTTAAGTGCACTTTAACACTGGCTACTTTGAATTTCTACTCACTTTACAGAAAATATTCGCATTTAGCGGCTCTTTTTTGATTTTTGACAAATTTGTTGACGTTTAAAAATCCCCAAATGCCACTCGATCTTCAAGGCATTAAGAAGAAATTCGATATTTCTTTTAATGGGCAAAAAAAAATTCCCACTCCAGTTTTATTGGCTAATTACCTACCCCACAACACTAGAAAGTTTACGTTGCAGGGTTTTAGAATAAAGAAAATTTTGCATATTTTGACTTTACGTTAAACGTAATTACACAAGTTGTTACGTTAATGAGATTTGAGTTAATTTCTAATGAATGCCAAGCGCCTTAGGTAACGTTTAGTAGATAATTACTGATATAATTGTATTTAGACGTTTCTTATTAGTTTTGATCGGTAATTGCAGTTTATCACGCCTTATACGTAATTGCTTTATTATAATTTCATTGAGTTGGTTGACGACATCGTTCTTTTGAACAAATAACCTTTATGTACTTTACCGTTTTCTTGATTTTGCCGAGAAGAATGTAAAATTAAAAGAAATTTAGTACTTTAAATCCGAAAATTCATACAAATCCAAGGCAATAATAATACAGAATTTCTAAAATCCCTTTAAAATTCTGTAAATTACCCTAAAAAATCCGCTAAAAATTCTCCAATCGAAATCTGTAGAATTTCTTTTAAAAAACAAACAAATTTAGAATATGTTTTGATTGCGAAAATATAAAAAAAATCATCTCTAGTAGGATGTGTGATCCTTACGAACTGTTATAACCTTAGCATACTTTTATGGCATCTATAAATTGATATTATCAAGGGGTTATCCACTACTTATAATGCATTATTCCCTCATTTTGTTTAGAAATATATAATGATTTTCATTAAAAAGTATTACACTCAATTCTGGTTGTTAAGCTTATATTTATGATTTTATGCCTATCATTTTTAATTAACGTTTGCATATGTTAAAACATTTTACACTATTGCTGCAACTGATGTAAGTTTACTTATAATAATTTAAATGTTTCTATCAGAAGAAATCGTCATTGTTGCAATTGATATATTTACAATAATGCAAATATTTCTACTGCCAGACACGCTGCCCTTCCAGCTACTGCCAGACAAGTTGTCTTTCTAGCAATGCAATTGTTATTGCCACTTGCTCTGGAAGGTTTTCAATCAATGCGAGTTGCTAATAATAAATTACAACACTACATTGAAATTAGTAACGTTCGTTCCCAGCGAAATGATTATTTGCTATTCATATATACCAATAGAATTTAAATTAAATTCAAATTTTTCTTTTTGCAAATATGTTAATAAATATTTAAAATTTTAGCAACTTAAAAGCAATTTTTGTAGCTTTGCAATCTTATAGAACCTCACAATTAGTGTTATTTCTATAACAACACGAAGTGGGTTTTATTATCAAAGGACATTCATTATATAAGACAACAAAAGCTTGTAAAGAAACAATAGCCGTTGGACAGTCGATTTTGACAGCGTGTCACGTTATTCTGACGTTATTATTTCATCAATAAAGAAATAATATATATATATTTAACCCCATCAGGTAGTCTGTTTCCTGTATGAGAAACATAAAAGTAATATTTATCTAAATATAAACAGACAAGAGACTAAATATCGAAAGATTTTTATTGTAATAAAGGTAAAAATAGTTTTATTTTTTATTTTTCGTTTTGTTTTTGTATGATCATAGTTGAAAGTACAATCAGAGGAAATTTTCAAAACAATACTCTTGATATATTTTCCAGATATTGCAGATTTTTTATGCCATTCTTGATTGTCTCGAAGGACAGTCAATTCACAAAAATATCACCTCACAAATCACCTCACATAATCACAAACAAATCACCTGACAAGTTCCAATCACTCGTTGAAAAGCGAATTTTGCATACATGTAACATTTTTGTTTTTACTTCTTGCTTAATTTAATCGGCAACAAAATATATTACACATTTAACAAGCAATTTAAAAAACGTACACGCACAATTTTCTTTTTTTTTTTAAATATAAAATATACAATTTCTTAAAATTTTATAAAAGCATATATATATATATAAATATATTTATTTATACATTATTAAATAAAAAATGAAAATAGCATTTAATAAATAGTAATAAATTAATAATTTCTTTGTTATAAATTAAGGCAATATTTAAAAAAAAAAATTCTTTTTAGTTGACTGGAATAAGTTCCATTGTTTCTTGTAAATTGGCAAAGAGAAGAAATCAGCAATCAAATTTTTGAGCATATTGGTCTTCGTGTTAAAAGGTTAAAGACACTTTGCATATCAACCTTTGTATACAAATCTTTAATGGCTTCCTATCAAATCCTTAATTAAGGTTCCCTGTTGTGCACGCCCAGGTCTGTTTCAGTGTTTACTTTCCCAGCTTGTATGTAACAGAGGGAAAGTATGGGCCCCCTAAGATTTTTACATTTTTGGAATCGGAGGACTTGGGGAAACGTCCAGAAATGCAAAGTTGGGGTGTTCCTATATGTATGGATGTTAGCTTGTGGGTGGCACCCACTTTGAAGCTTAATAACTCCTGTGTCTTTTGTCGAAAATTTCTGAAATTTTGCAGGAATATTTTTGTATTAGGAACATTAACACTGTTAAATTTTGGTGGTTGAAGGTCGAGGGAGTGGGAAGATAGACGAGGTCATTTATTATATCTCGCGATGGATCGGATTCAATGAAGATTTTACCCATTAGCATTTATAATTTTTTTAAAACTCGTCTAAACCCTGAAAATTGAGTTCTATGCCATTTTATAATAAGAATTTTTAAATAAAATTCGTAACAGTTGGCGCTACTCACAATTTTAACTCTTTCCAAGAAATTACACAACTTGCTGCCACAATTTTTTTAAATACCAGTAACAAGGAAAGAATCTTTACTTTGGAGGTGTCATCTATAAACAATCCTAACTGCAGGCCTTGAGTAATTTATGTCTAGTTTAATCTCGAAATCTAAGGTAATCGGTGGATCAGGAAAATTATACATTAGCATTCAAGATCAGCTTTTCAGTGATAACTTTATCACTTTAACCTTGAACTATCTTCCCATTTATAACAAAAGCTGATATGCAAATCAGCCAGTCTGGATGGTTCAAGTGGCATGGATGAGTACAGATTCTGTAGGATATGAATACTTCATTATATGTAAACATTAAAGATATGAAATGCATCACATGTATGGGCGGGCATCCTTCGAATTGGCCCAAATATTAAATATGATATTTACATCATTGTGAATGAGTTAAGTCAGAAGAATATTTTCACCATATGGATTACAAAAATCAATTTTTGTAGCAATCCGAAAAGTTCGAAATTTAAAAATTAAAATTATCCTCTAATTCTCTACATCTTCCATAGGTTTTAAGATACTGAATCTTAAACGAAACTCTCCCATAAAATAGTGAAGGCGAAATAAGTAAACTTAACGTACCGTAAGACCGTCGCCATCTTGATAACGGACACGTTTCGTAAATTTTATATCGAGTTAATTAATTAAAAAATATATACCGGAGTTAATATTTGCTAATGCGAGTTTATATACATTGCAATAATCGAAATATTTAGGATAAATATTAAAATTATGATAGATACAACGATATTCTATTGCGGGTATTTTGAAATCATCTGGTGTATTGCTTTAGTGATCCCTGAGTTTGCTTCAGTCGGCGAAGACGTTGCAAAGTACAGCGAAGAGCGTGCATGCGGCATAAACACCGAGAGCAATCCACCACATAACTTGCTCGTGCAACTTTTGTTCGAAATTCTTCAAAACCAACAATCCTATAGTCAAACCTGCCAAGGCACCTGTCAGATGCGCCACATACGACACGGGAGCTCCGTGATAGTCCAAGGAATAACGATTGTAAATTGCAAAGCCAACGTCTGCACTGGCTAATAGGGAAGAAAAATGATCACGTGCCATTCGAATATTCAAAGATAGAAAAATGTTCGTACTTACCCACTAGAAAAATTCCAATTAACCTCACTATTCCCAGTTCCATCTGATTGTAATTCTGTAAAAGAAATCGGTTGGTTTGCGATTCAGAAGGGAGGTTTTGACAAATCTATATGCAAATTATGATGAAATAAGTACAAAATAAACTAACCAACACTACATTAGCTAGGTGAGCGGCGAGAAGGGCATACACTCCTCCCGAAGCGCCAACCAAGTAAACTTTTCTATCAAAGACTGAAGTACCTAATGATCCTGAAAACGAGATTTTATTAAGTACAAAGTATATATTTAATTAATAAAACATTTTTTCTAGATTAAATATTATTAAAAATAAACACATATTCTACTAAATGGCAACATTTATTAATTATACTTACTAGCGACATCTGGTAATCGTTATACAAACTAATATTAAAATGGGTATTTTTCAGAATTTGTACGTCATTAGTTATATTATTTAATTATAAATTTTAAAAAAAATTACCCGCTAAAACACCAGCCATGTAGACTGTACCTATACGAAGCGATCCGTGGACCATTTCTAATGGGATTCCTACTAAAATCTGGACCAATAAATTGAATACTAAATGAATCCATCTGAAAATACGAGAAGAAAATTTTCTCAAGCTTAAATTTTTACAGAGAATTTTTATTTACTCGATCAACACAAAAAATTATAAGTATTATAAGTACAGTATATACATACACACAAGAAACTAAGAACCAAGCTGATGGAATTGATTACAAAAAGAAAAAAAACCACCACCTCAACTAGGTTAATAATTAAATATTAATGAATATCAATTTGTATGACGTACGAGGGTAAATTTAAGTGAAAAAATAAATAAAAAATTCAGTAACATAATTAGAAGTTTTCGTTCATTGGTTGATTTTTTTTGTAACTGAAACCAATTACAAGCTTTCGTTTAAAATTTTAAACGAAGCATCCTGATTGGTTCGTCGTTAATGCAGTTTATAACATGTAATTTACTTATTCAATGAAAAATTTTGATGAAACGGATATTTAAAAATGTCCCTTGACGTGAAAACAACTTTGAATTTTATTCTATAATTTCCAGAGCTAACGTTCTGGCTTAAATATCTGAAGATACATAAAGCGTGACCAAGCGAGAACGACCGTACGATAATTTAGTTTTATTATACAAATTTATACAAGAGAAATGGTCCTATAACCCAGAAAACATGTTTGAAATCTGGCATTCGCTTTATAAAAGTGATACAAAAAAACATTTTTTTCCACGAATTTAAAAAAATGAAGAGGGGAAATTAGAACCGTATATTAGAGAATTATAGATAATTTTTAGTTTATATGCTCTGTTGAATTAGCTTTAATGGTGACCTTTATACAGTATTAAACTAAAATTCTAGATTGTCTTATCATCTCAAACTTTTTTCCAGGACCATCGTTGGAACGACCAGTTAATATGGCAGCCTATGACTCTAAGGTACCAGGATGGGTCGAAAACATTATAAATTTTGAGGGCCCGTTTCTCACCAGCCGGCCGCCACATTGTAGGCCTGATCGAACCCATAATGGACTTGCTAATAAAGCCCTCTTAATGCTCACAGATTAGAATGAGTTTTAAAAAGTCCAACGCGGATTGGGAAGGCCCTCAATTGAGCGGTCGGGGTTTTTTAATTCTGTCTTATAAACACTCTTTATCAATCCATTATGGATTCGGCCAGACCCACAATGGGACGGAGTGTGGGACGTATTCGTGACAAACCACCCATTAATTTTCGAGATTGCTCAACCCGGATACGATTCCGTGTTTCTATATACTGTACCTCATATTAGTATACTTTTTATTCTGTATAGAAATTTATTGTTAATAGTATGTATAGGTTTAGATTCTTGTCTGTGTGTGTATATACAATTAATTTGCAGGTAAAAAAAAATATATATATATGCTTACCCAGCATGTAACACCACATAAAAAATAAAACGCCAAAATTGCGATCTTTTGTCAGGACGATAGATGAACATGCTGTCGATGGGTACTGGTCCTTTACTTGTAATGCTTCCCACCGTCACCGTATAATAAATAAAAACACTTAACTACAAAAAATAAAATAATATAAATAAATAATTATACATAGATTATATAAAGTATGTAAACATAAAATGCCGAATTAAATTTTTAAAATATAGGCGTTCTTCGAATATCCAATAATTCGAAATTAAATCCGTGACGTAACTGACACGTTTCGCTCATTCGCCGGCTATTTTAAGAGCGACCAATTAGAAGCTTTGGTTTAAAATTTTAAACGAAACGTCTTGATTGGTTTTTTGTTATTATTGACGCCATTCCAGTTTCAGAAAGAATCTTTGAACTAGAAAATAGAAGCAATCTGGAAAACTAAAAATAAATTGAAATGGTAATTTTTATCATTTTCTATCTATAAATATTTTATTTCCAATTTCTTCCTGAATTTTAGTTTTTTATTATTGGATAAATTTAGTTTTGGATTAAATTTATCACACACACACAAAAAAATAATAAATTCGAATGGAAGAGTTTAACTATTTCTCTTAGTTCTTTAAATCTATATTCGAAGAAGGGAAAAGACGGACATAAAGAAGCCTTTTTAACCCGGATAATCGGATAATTCTTCCATTTAACTTTAGATTGGAACCGTAAAAAGTTCCTGGTCTCTAGAGATGAAAGTTTTGCCAACTTTCTTTTTTTTTTTTTTAAATACAAATAAATCAAATTTTGTTGCTCCGTTTTACAGTTTGCACCCCTTAAAAATGCTAAAGAATAATTTCAGAAAATATTTACATGCAAACATCTTATCTAATAGCATTTTCTTACTCATTAATCTTTGGTTTACTGCGACAGTTCGAACGTTATTGCTCGTAAACGCGCTTATTTTTATGCTTAGCGAGAAGATAAAATTATACAGGATAACACCTTTTTTATCAGTTTGCAAATGAGTTTTCGTCTCTCTTCTAAGAATTTCCAATCTGATGGACACTACAACGTTTCTGCATTAAAACTGAGTGGATAGTTTTGTTAACAGATAAATCGTGCATCCTAAATTTTGTCACAACATGGGTTCGAACCCATTACTACTTTTACAGATGTTATATAACAGAGGGAAAGTATGGCGATCGTAATAAAATGACCACCCAAGATTTTTACATTTTTGGACTCGAGAGACCTTGAAGCACCAAGGAATGCAAGAAAATATAAAAAATTGAGGGTTTTTTTCTGTGTGTATGGATGTTAATATATGTATGTGGAGGCGCGATTTTGTCCATCCATTTTGAAACTTAATAACTCCTGTGCCTTTTGTCGAATATTTCTGAAATTTTGCAGGGAGGTTCATGTATTTGGGTCATTGATGCTGATAAATTTTGGTGATTAAAGATCGAATGGGTAGGGAGATAGAGGGGATGTCATGTGTCGTATCTCGAGTGGGGTCGGACTTAATGAAGATTTTACTGGTTATTAGGATTTACAATCTTTTATTAAACTCGTCTCCATCCTCAAAATTAAACTTTTTGTCATTTTATAGTAATTATTAATAATATAAAAAGTTTTAATAAAGTCACAGATAGCGTCACACACAATTTTAACTTTTTCGCCGGGAAAATTATTCAACTCGTTACTAGACTTTTTAAAATAAGTTATTCAATATTCTAACCTAAGATCGGTTTGAGAATAAAGAATTGGTTCCGATCCTCTATAGGATGAAACGTTCTTGAACCTTCTGTTAGGTCTGAGGGAGTTCGAACCTTCAATTTTCGAATATTCTAACTGAATAATAAATAATAGTTTCAGGTTTAGATCACACACGGGTTCGTGTTTTCAAGCATTTAGATACAGGAAGGAACCAAATATTGAAGGATAGGTTCAGTTTGAAAGGAGGTAAAGAAGTGAAGGATACAGTTCGGATCCACACAGAAATGAATGTATTTTACATATCTACATCACGGTTCACGTAGTAAGATTTGTTATGTGTTCATTTAAAAAATACACTTATATTGTTAATTAAATCATTCGTGAATTGCTTATTTACAGGCATGAACGGCGTGTATAGTGGGAAAACATGATGAAGTTTAGAGGCTTTTAAACGAAATAATTCGCAAAATCGCATTAATACTACTAAGCTAAGTATCGCGAGTCACGAAATGAATTGAATTTAATTAAATGCAGGAAACATTTACCTCCATTAAAGTGACAATGATGATAAAGAAAGGAGGAGGACAGCATTTGTAATTATCTGCATAGTATTTACGATCTCTCTCGTCTGGAAGGAATTCTTGCGCTATTATGTGAACCATTCGATGGAACAGACCCGGTTCTGACGTTAATAGACGAAAATCGTGTTCGCTCCATACCTCGCGATCTTTGTGATGGACAGCTATTTTAAAACTCCTCGTCCTCTTCCCACTCATCTGAAATTAAACGAATAACTTTTAAGTAGTTTGCACGGGTTGTTATATTCCAAAGTTCGCTAACCTGTATAAATTTACGTGCATAAGACGATCTCACACATGACACATAAGTGTTAAAGTTTCTATTTTATATATAGACCGAGATAAGATCTCGATCTCTACGACTTTTATGGCTATGGATACATTATTAATATGATGGGTGTTTCCGTAAATGCCAGCTTCAGAAAATTTTCTGAAATAAAATAAATTAGAAATGTAGAGCAGACTTCTTCGTAATGAAGCCATTCGTGAGAAAAAACTATGTCCAAACCGAACAGTTTACACTCCCCCCATAAAAGCGCACGTGTATACATTACAAATTACAATAGTTAGGAACATTTGACAGGTACGTAAACAAACAAAACGATAAACAGAGGCACGTGATAGCCAAACAAAAATGCAAATAAGGGGCCTACGTGGTCATCTTCAAGCAAAAGTGATCAATTTTGTTTTGTTTTGTTGCGTGGCTTCATGCGCTTTTCTTCTGTTATTTCATTGTTGAATACAAAGGAGCGAAAACACAATCGATGAAAATTTTGCATTATGACAGAAAATGACGTGTGAAATATTTATTCCGGAAATGACATCACCATCTCGACGCCTTTCCTCGTTTAAACGAGTTCGTTACAGGACATTTCTGGTATATAAGCATCTCTTATTTTACGTGTATGCTACGGATTCTTACGCATTATAATTGAACTTTTTAAATAAAATTTGCCACTTTGAAACAATGGAACGGTTTACTTACACTTTACTTCTCTGTACGTCACACTCTACATTTAAACAAACATTCGTTGCGGCGAAATATTCTTTCTACTTGCGACTCTCTTTTGTATGTAGACAAAAACTAATCATCTAATATTTTTGTTACGCTTCAAAATAAAATGCATGCATTCGAATAGGCAATTATGCGACCAGCCGTGACGCGACACCATGATTCTGTACGCGACGAGACGTCTCGTCGCGTATAATTTCCTCATAAATAAAAAATATTTATTTAAAACAATAATTTATATTCATACTTTAAACAATTCGCGTATATGCTAGATGTTGGGGACTGAGAAAAAATTATTATTATTATTATTATTACTTTTACAGGGACGGCGCGTAGGCGCACGAGTATACGCAAAATTGTTGAAATTTCGAAGAATTCTTCATTATATCATCCTACAATGAATTATTATCGTCAGCTTTTGACTGCCGTTTATATAATATAATATTATTTTTGAAAGTTAAACTGTTTCTCCTATATGTTGGCCGTTTAGAACAAAATGATAGCTGTTTAAAGCGTGCGAGCGAAACGACGCGACGCGACGTTTCGCTCGCACGCTTTCGCTCGACGTTTCGCGTCGCGTCGTATCGCTTCGTCTTGCACACTTATATTTTGTACTTTTAAATGATAAAGATAGAAACATTTCGATTAATAAAACTATAAAACAGTGCTTAATAGATTAATTTAATAACGAAATATAATAAACAACTGTTAGAATATACGACGCGAGATCGCATCGCTTAGAGGCGTATTCGCTTTGTTAAAACAGTGCATACACATCGATTTGACGTAACTATATTTTTAAATGTAAGCGTAAAACGACGTCAGATTAACGTAACAGCACGTAATATTGTGACGAAACGAATGTGATAACAATAGGATACTTACTACCGAGATGAAGTCTTCGAAGGAGATGGCAGAAGTTTTTTGTTCGGCAGCTTTAATAGCCAAGATCTCCCTCTTCCTGGGTTCTATAGCCTCCTGAAATTCCGTACTTTCTAAAGCTTCTAGAAAGTCGTCCCAAGGGATCTCGCCAAACCCTTCCGGATCAAACTAAAAAGAAATAAGTAATACAGCAGCTGGTGTTAAGCGAAACAAATCGAATTAGTATCAAATCTACGGGCTTAAATAATAAAAAATAAGGACGACCAACCTTATCAAAAAGCTGCTTCCACTTCTGAAAAACCAAGAGAGGAAAATTAATAGCGAATCCAGAGAATTTTACAAACTACACAATTTGATATCTCTTCTGGAAGATGGAACATATCCAATTTGTCGAGTGCAGATCGACCAATGGGAATAACTCTTACAATCAAATTTAAGCTATAGAAGTAAATAACAGTTTACCGGTTCCTTGGGGGATTGAAGAGATACCAATCGATTGAAAAATAAGGGAAAAAAATCTAATCAAATACAGCAGCCACTCGCGCAATTTCGAAAATTCAAGTTTTCTTACCTCACTGGGAGGCAGGAGGAAGGAAAAAAAAACAAAGAAAAAGGTGGAAATTGTGTAGTTTAGAAAAATAAAAATGATGAGAGGCAGTAGGAAGGAAAGTAATAAAATATTCATACGTCATTTAGTAAGGTATGGTGAGCTTCTAACTCCACTTCTTCTAAGTCTCCAGATTCAAACATGGCCACTGGCCATCTCATCATTTCTCGAAGCATAACGTCAGCTTTTATTCGTTTTGCTTTTTAATATCATTTTTCTATCGAGTTTCGAATCTGTAAAGACATAAAAAAAAGGAGAAAAATTATTAGAAATGCCCTGGGGATAGCATTAATTAATCTCCAAACGAAGTACAAGTACAACTCGTTATCTCTACAGCATCTTCGGCAACACTTCAGAAAAATGAACGATTAAATTTACACACCTCTCCTTCCCCCCGCTTTCATCTTAGAATATTTTACTCCGACTTCATTAAATCTGCAGAGGTGCTTCGGCGATCAATATTAAAATCCGATCACAACCGAGAAAATGTGGATCTGTAAAGATTTACTTCGTGTATTATTCCAGTTTGCAATGACAAAACGGGATTATTTGGGGTGGAAGAGTCGTTACAACAATACTCCAATCTCCTCCAGCCATTTGAATATTAATGAATTTCGCAATTAGTTTATTGAGAAAGTGTATTAAAATCCAATACATGGTGTAATCGCTCAATTTGGACTTGTAGCATTTGAGTGGCCTAAAAATATCCGCTAAGTAATAAAATTTATAAATAGCTACAATAAAATCTGCCGCTTTTATAATAGATGCGATGACTTTCACCTTCGTCACTGGACACTAATCCCACAATAGGTAAACGTGCAAATTATCAAACTTTTGATAAAGTTCTTATTGTGGTGATGAAAAAGTGTAAAAAGTCGTCATTGATCAATGATAAAATGATGTAATTCGACACTTCGAAAAACTGTATAATCAGTTTGTGAAATCTTATTAAGGAACACTTCAGAGAAATTGACTACTGGTCAGTTTATAAGATCTAATTATAGAAAAGCCTACACAAAATTGCTACTGGTCAGTTCAATGCTCCAGTTATAAGACCTTACAAAAGTGGCTACTGGTCAGTTTAAGGATCCAGTTGTTTAAGACGTTACAAAAAAGCTGTTGATTAAAATCATATAGTGTATAAAAAATACAGCAGTAAAAGGTGAACGAACAAGATACGAATGGCCAATTGTAAAGATGAGCCATCAAAATCTTTATACAAAAATGGCCACCGGGCAAGGACAAAATTGCGAGTCGTTAAAGAGCCATAAAAGATTCCTCGTTAATGTAGAATGTGACCTTCTAAATTAAAAAAAAAAAGTTATTCAAATTAAAAATGCCAAACAAAAAATCTTTACTTTGAATACTTTAACTAAAGATTCGATCCTTTAACGTCGAACTGCGAGAATTTACTTGGACGTAACTTATAAAAAATGGTTAAAAAATAGTCTTTGAAGCGAATAAAAATGTGGATTTAACTTTCTAATCTGGAAATTAATTAATCTAATAAATAAATATTAACTTTGAGAAGTGTAAAGTTGATTTTTCTCACTTAATATCCATCAACCTAATTTGGCAGATGTGTTGAATATTTGTTTACATTACGGTAATTTAATAGCGTTAAAAAAGATATAAATTATTACTCATCCTCGATTGTTATAAATATTTATAAGAATATTTCTTTTTATTGTATGAAGAAACCTTATACTGTTTATACGCAGAAAATTACCACCCGTGTATAAGTATCTAAATGTTATATTTTCAACCCAATCATCATAAAGTGAGGATAATTTATGACCATTTATTTTTAGATAAATGATGCAAATTCGCTTACTTATTATGCAATTTACTTATAACTTAATAAATATTTATACAACCAGACAGACAAACGGTACATGATAAAAGGCAGAATTTGAACCGAGTATATCTCCTATAAAGAGTTTTATATAGTTATAAAATTAGATAAGTGTACTCAGTTAATGATGATGATGATAAGTTGAGTGCATTATCATCAGGGGTTGTAGTGAACATCTGTCAGAAAACCAAACTATGCTGGGCTTGTTTATTTTACATTTAACTTCGAACAAATTTTATAAATATTTATTTAATAATATATAAATATCGACACAATAAGTGTTTAGGGTGTTAAAAGGTGACGTTTTTAGGTTACACCTTCGAACTTTAACGCTTGTTCGTCATCTTTACGTGTGTATACTCTATTGCTTTCTTCAATTTTTCACGAGTTTTAGATTACACGAGAGTGATGATGATATTTTTATTCCAAAAAAAGATGAGGAAATGATTATTATAATGATCATTTGATACATATTGTATGATAAAATCCTTGGAAACATCTGTCAAACTACAACTGTATCCGGTCTATTAAACAATCTCTCTAGATTAAAACGCATTTCTCACAGATTTCTATGTCTAAAATGACTTTAAATTTCGTAAATTATTCATGCCCTCTACCCTCGAGTCTCCGACTGTATCGAAGAATTTAATTATGTAACCCGCACGATAAGATTCGTAACAATTGTAGTATTATGCATGCATTGTTACGTCAGCATAGATACTAAGCTGACATAACAATACTTACGTCATCGAAGATAAAAAAATTAATATAATACGAATTAAACTGACGTAATAATGTATATAACAGTGCAGTGTTAGTGCACGTATAGTTACATACAATTGTTAAGTCAGCATGGATGCAAGTGTTTGGCCGACGGTGCGTGAAACATAAGAGGCGTGACTATCTACAGGAAAGTAAACCGGCTTTTGTCTATCGAGTTCATTCATTCTAGCAATTTGTACACTTTGTATCCACCTGTACCACCTTCCACTTCTCCCCCTCTCGATACTCAATAATTAATATGCTGGACTTAACTCACCTTCAGCGAGGCATGTCTCGATCCAATATACTGTAAGTTCTATGTTTTTCCGTATAATTTCCTGTGTCAAATTAACGTACATACGACGATGACCCTTCCGATGCTTACGTCACACTTACGTACAGCTGTACGAACGGGATCGACGTTTAAACCCCCAAAAATTATGCTCCGAGGTTGGCGAGAAGCCGGTTTCTCAATACTCCATTGTGTACGTTCTGAGGCCGAGTCCACAGCGCGCCGGAGGGGAGGATAGAAAGTCCATTAGCACGAGCTGGGGAGAGGAAGTTGGATGGATCTGAAAGGCAGGACGATGCCATCTCGTTACATTGCCGCATCGTTAATTATAATTAATTACCGAGCTGATTGCCAAAATGTGTTATACATAATTAGAATTTATAAGTTTTAACAGCTTTTAAATTTGTTTAAAATTATATATCTTGTTATATTTAATTTTTATTCTTTTTTTTCGGTTGTTTGAACGTTACGAGTGAGAGTTTGGTCGTTAATTTAGCCGAAAATGTTAATTTTTCAGTTAAAAAACTCAGGGAACGACTGGAATATGACTTTTTTAAACTCAAAATTCGAGAAATGTGTTCTATAAAAATGAAATTTCGCCTCTATCTAGCTAAGAAATTAACTTTTCGACTTCACAACACTCGAGATATTGTCGGAAAATTAATGTTTTAAATCTCCTTTCGGGAGAAAATCTCCAGAAATTCTTTCTGAAAAGATTTTTTTTCTTATTTTTTTAATAAAAAAGTATGAAAAACGACATTAAAAATGGCTATTTAATGCCACGTTCTACCGTGAAGCTTTCACAATTTATTTTCCTCCCGTTTTCTTATTTTCCTTTCTAATTTATTTATTTATTTTCGACATTTTTCCACATCCCTGACTTTTTCTCTTTCTTTTATTTTTTTTAATGCGATGTCATATGCATCACTATTTCTCTCCCTTTTTTATGCTCTTCCTCTCTAGAAATAACAAACTGCGTGCAATAATTAGAGTGAAAAAACAAAATAATTAAAATTTCTAGAATAAATTATTAGAAAGATTAAAAAACTGTGCGTAATTAATTTATCTTTACGCAATTTTATTGCATAACTTAATAAACGAAGTATTGTTTCGATGTGTTAATTGTAAATAGCAACAAACGATGGATCGACGCGACGCGATGCAATGTCAGCGCGCGTCGTAGCAGGCTTCACTACTATATTTATTTATTTATTTAAATAAGCTTCTTTTAAATATTCATTATTTTAATTTTAATGTCTAAAAGTAACGAAAATGTGCCTTTTAATATACTTAAAAAAATTTATCTATGGCTTCTTTTATATAATTAACAGCTCGTAAAATGTGAATTCGTGTCGCTCGACGCGTGCACCTTACGTAAATTTAAATTAAATGGTAAGAACTTTTTGAAACATTTCTTATAATACAGATGTAGATTTGTAAACATTTTTACATTACGATTTTGATTTACATTTATTATTATTATCTTTTATTATTATAATTACTTCGATAAGGTACGCGAAGCGACGCGGCGCGTGTCTGTCGGAACGGTAGCCATTTCGTTGTAAAATATATAATGGTCGTAAAACTAGCGTTATTACAGCTGTAACACGCTGGACAACGAATCGTTGCTCAAATAGTAAGGTAAAATATTGATAAATCGATAAAATCCATATCGACATCTCGACTGAAGTGTTTTTGATATTGACTGTCAGATGTCTGATCAAAATCGGTCGATTTTGATCAGATATTGTGGGCCTGGATGAACCCATAACCAATTCGAAAAAAGGCTTCTTAATATCCTCTGGGCTGAAAGAGCAAAAAAAATGAAAAACTAAAACCAACGGGGAGTTTTTTCTTCTTCTAGAGGGGAAGGGAAGGCTAGCTGCCCCTAGAAAAAAATTAAAGTAATTGACACACAGCACAGACCTCTCTTCCTCCCCACTTCCTCGAAACTAATATGAGTTGCCCCCCTCTAGTTCGGATCCTGGGTATGCCGCTTCAACGAAGCACAAATTAGATAAAGTAGAAAAGGAATATTTTCATAAAGAACAATTGATAATAACATCACAGAACCGTAATTTGTGACGTCATTGTCGATTTCTGATGCCGAATATCGTTTTCACCAGGGGTGTGCAATTTTCTGTATACAATTCAGATACATTTAACTGATATTGTTACGTGACATCGTGGACACAGTCAAAATACATAATGCAAATTTTTACAGTTGTGCCTCTTGTAGACATAATTTCATAATCAGTAGACCATATTAATTATTCAAAGTTTATATTGCTCTGGGGCTATGAATGCTTGCTTGATAAGCCATGAGTGATGATACCTACAGTATATTCATATTCCGTTTACAAGTAAAGCATCTGGTGTTAAGTTGTCCATTTACTACTGTTTTTCATTATTACTGAAATATTTTACTTGTAAACCTGGTATCTAAATAAAATATTATGAAGGAATTGTGATGTAAATATTATATAATACAAATGGAAATAAAGACAAGAAACAAAGCCAGCGAAATAATATATATCAATCAATGGAACCAGCAGTTATCTACTCATATTGTGACAATGCCACAATGGTGAGCTGCAATTTTTAATTAATCACGTGATTTCCAGTTCATATCTGGTCTCGATTTTCATCTATCTAACTCTGTTTTCGAGATTAACGAAGGACAGATGGACGACAGTGGGAATATATGGGTCTGCAATTTGAAAATTACAGCCCAATTAAGAAAATATGTTTCTGCAAGATGGCTGCGCCTTTGACTTGTTTCTACAAGATGGCCGCACCCTATGAAATTCGGGTTCAAATTCCATCCGGAATCTGCCGATTTTCCTCTATTTATTTAAGTTAGGAAGTTGTTTATCCAAGCTGTTCGATGGCAAGCCGGTCCTGCGTATAATGTTCAAAATTTATATAAATTAGTTAATTTTTATAACGTAGTAAAAAACCGTTAAATTTCGATGCAGAGCGTGTAAATTCAAAGCCAAGATTTTGTCACATGTACTGTAAAGTTAAATTTAGAAACTGATAATGAAAATGCACATAACATTAATATTAATTCAAATAGAAATGGTAATTTAAGCAAAACAATGTATTTCTGTTAGGCTCTGCATCACGCAATGGTCCAATTTATTATTCACGTTTAATACGGTATTACTGATTATTCGATTAATATTAGTCTCGAGTTACCTAGTCCTAGCTTTTAGACAATGTTATTGCAATTTGTATACTAAAAATAAGTACTGTATTCTATTCGAAACTGGTGAATGCAAGCATTCGTTATCTCAGGAACAACAAAATAATTTAATAAATTGACAGAATTTAAGCTTGTTAACCCCCAATTTATAAATAGAACGAAAGCCATAAACATTAATTCAGAATAATGAAAACTGTTGTAGATGCCACAAAACACAAAAACTAGTCTTCTAAACTAGTCGCTATGCTACAAATTTCTGGTAGGAGTGCCACAAAATTTCAAACATTTCATACAAAATATTGCAGATCTTCAAAATTGCATTTCATTTATACGTATAAAGAGTATTCATTTTCCGGTTTGTTGTGTATATAGCATGGAAAAGTACAGGTAAATAGGGGCCAGTTTCTCATAAATGACCACCCAGGAGGCATTCCCCTTGGCAAATAGCGCATGTGTTATGTTGCCATAAATTTTTCCAGAATTTTTGAAAATATCGATGTTTTCAGACCCCCTAAACCTATAAGGTCAAAAATAAAAGAATAAATAAAAACAAAAAAATCAGTGTTCATATGTTTCGTTTAATATTTCAGGAGGGGGGAATGGTTAAGAAAACAAATTTGGGCATTGATAAACGGCATAACGAATAAAGGCATTGATACTATTAAATTCTAGTGGTTAAAAATGTGGAGGAAGTGGGAAGATACAGGGGATCACGTATCATATCTCGAATAGAGTCGGACTTCTATTTTACTCGTTATTATCATTCGCAATTTTTATAAAACTCACCTCTAGCTTCAAAATTAAGCCTTTTCTCGTTTTATAACAATTCATAATATAAAAGTTATTTTTTAAAACAAAATCTCGTAACATATGACACCACAATTTTGTGTTAATAGAGAGGTCGCGGCCGACATTTTCATCGCGAAAACGTGTACGTCATACGTTCAAAGCCGTCTTCCTGTAAGCCTAGAAGTTTGACAATGGCGTTTGGAACGTCGAGCATGATTCCACTGACGTTCCAAATGCCATTGTTAAACTTCTAGGCTTACAGGAAGGCGGCGCTTGAACGTCTGATGTACACGTTTTCGCGATGAAAACGTCGGCCGCAACTTCTCTAATATGTCAGTGTTTTTCGCCTGGAAAGTTACGCAACTCGTTACTGGATTTTTTTTAATAATACGAGTACATAGTGTAAAGTATGAAGTTATGCAAAGCGTCAGCATGAAAAGCAATTAGTAAAGTTTGTTTTAGAGAAAATAGGTTAAAATTTAGACAGTTTCCTAACATAAAGGTTTAGAAATATTTTTAATTTAAATTACATAAAATTAAAATGCAAGGCAAATATTTTTAATGCAGTTTACTTATTTCGCATGATATCGAAAATCAAATCGATGAATCGTTGTCTGCATGTAGCACGTTACCCTATGTCTGATTTCAATAGGAAAATATCGTGTTACTTTTCAGAAATGAATGATACATTTATTCTCTTCGAGTTCGTTGTAACTTGTGAAATATGCAAATACCTGCATTGCTATTTAAATGACAACTTTCTGAAATTGTTAACCTTTTATAAATTAATAAGTTTTCTGTTTTTATTTTTTACCTTCCCGGCTGCTATATATAACAGAGGGAAGGTAGGTCGATGGGTCAAAAAATGACCCTTCCAAGTTTTTTATTTCTTGACTCGGAGATCCTCGAAATGTCGAGACATGTAAAAATTTGGGAGTTTTTCTGTATGTATGAACATGGCCTTCTCGTATATATCAAGGCCTATTCTTAGCTCCTCAATTCCATTGTTTGGAGTCTGTCAAGGCAGTTTCATGATAACGTCGATAGGGGCGCTGTTACAGGCCATGGAATGCCATGTATTACATATGAGTTAAAATGAAAAAAATCCAAAAATAATTTATTGTCACATTTATTTTCCAAAAATCTATGTTGGATCTATAAGACCGTGTTTTTATTTAACTATTCTTGAGAAAATTTATCGTTTTTTCCTATTAATTAAAAATATAAAATAGTAAAAACATGCTTTATTCAAAAACTATTATTTGCACTTAATTAATCAACTATTGTGTTATTTGCATTTGCGCTCATACAAATAAAATTATGCGAAATAACTTCACCAGAAACGTGTTCAACTAGTACAATGCCATTGAAGATGAGCATAACTTGTAATAGGCTCCTAGCGACAAAACCGTGCGAACTGGCTGGCAGACACTTTTTGAGGCTAAGAACAGGCCTTCATATGTATGAGAAGGCCATGATATGAACGTTAGTGTGTATAGGAGGCGCGATTTTGTTCACCTACTTCGCAGCTTATTAACTCCCGTGTCTTTTATCAAAAATTTCTGAAATTTTGCAGGAAAGTTTGTGTATTAGGGACATCGACAGCAACACCCGCAGACTATAAAAAAGGGCATCATATAATATCCAAGAAGCTTCACACTGTGATTTAAAGTCGAATCAGCAATCCCACAAAGTGGCACTGGTTGCAATCAAGACTAAGAAACAAGGAATGATTTTTAGCCTTCTTTTCAAGGCCAATTTTTGGTCAACATACGATGAAGTTACATGAGACAATGGATAAATATCTTTCATTAGCTTTTAGAGCCTGTACACACTAGGCGTTTTTCAACGCGCGTTTAACGCGCGTTTTAAAGAACCAAGAGTTCTATGTAGCCGTACACACTCAAACGCCAAGCGCGCGTTTAACGCGCGTTTATAGATTTTTGTTAAAACGCGCGTTTTGCGGGCACTTTACGGGCGCTTTGAGATATATGTGCTGCCTTATAGCGACGATGGAGGAGCACACACAATCAATTACTTTCTCGTCCATTTCCAAACTGAGCCAGTGCTAAACGCCGAACTAACGCTCGTCGAACGCCGAGCTAACGCGCGTTAGCTCGGCATTAAGCGCGCGTTTAACGCGCGTTGAAAAACGCCTAGTGTGTACAGGGCCTTATTGTACAGTATATGTATTCAGAATAGACTAGAAGTCACGCATTTTCTGTTATTTGTTAATAATGGAATTTGAGGCTTTTTGGTGATTAGGAAGAAAGCAAATCAGACAAAGAATAAGGGGACGTGCCCCAAGTACTCCAGTGTACGGCTACCCCTGGACATCAATAATATTAAATTTTGATGGTTAAAGTCGAGGAGGAGGGGAGATAAAGACGGTCACGTGTCATATCTCCAGTGAGGTAAGACCTAATTAAGATTTTACTTGTTATTAGCATTTTAATTTTTTTTCTTTTCTTTTACAAAACTCGTCTCTATCCTGAAACGAAGCCTTTTTCCCATTTTAATAAAATACCCTAAAAGATGGCTCCAAACACAATTTTAACTATTTTGCAGAGAAAATTAATCAGCTTATTGAAGGATTTTTTATAGTCGACTATATGGTTTTATGGAATTGTTTCATAATTAAGATCAAAATATTCTCATTTGAATAGGTAAAATTGCCACATTAAACTATGCCAAAATTAAAAAGTAAATAATAAGTTATATATATTATTTTTCCATTAATTTCCATATATAGTTGAAAGTAAATATCAAGGGAAAGAAATGTGAAGTTTGTCCTCGAACACTAGCGCGAGGCTAATTTGAAGCTTCTTAGTGGAAGTCCAATTCCTTCTATCTCATCACCTCGGGCGGTTCGTTAGTGTTACTCGTAATACGATTTGTACACATCAGAAATTAATTGAATTGAAGAATTGTGTCACGTGTTAGTTGTTTAATAAAAATTCGAACAGTCGCCGAACATACGTTCGGATAATCGATTCGCATTCAAGGTTCGATCACACAAAAACTATGTGAATATTATTGAAAGTAAATATTTAAAAACTTATTTTTTATAATTCTAATTTATGCACGTTTCAATACTTTTTGTAAACTCTTTTCGCCCTTGGGCACTAAGAGGGCCTCTTTTAGTAAGTCCATTACGGGTTCAGCCAGACTTACAATGGGACGGCCGGGTGATGAAGGAATGGCCGATATATCGGGATGGACCACCACCTGAAAAATTTCTCGCTAACGTGCTGGCCACGTGGAGTTTTTCAGGCTTTTTCACACATAAACAGGGATTACTTTCTCAGAAAATCTTTCCCGGAGGCACTAACATCCTGAAAAATTCCTGGGTTTTTCGACTCGTCCGAATTCGATCCCGGGTCACCCAGGGAAGTAGGCTGTCACTTTGACCGCTCGGCCATCCGGACGTCTATTTCAATGCCTGTTTACAGATGGCCTGATGGACGGGCGGTTAAGATGTCGGCCTACTTCCCTGGGAACTCAGGATCGAATTCGGACAAGTCGGAAAATCCCAGGAATTTTTCGGATTGTTAGTGTTTCCGATCCTTTCTATGAGAACGTTAGCCCGGAAAATTCTACGTGGTCAACAATTTGGCCAGGAACGAACCCGCGAGCAACTTACCAATGTTCAGTGGTTTTATTCACTCGGCCACTGGTGGGCCATATTCGAATCATTTAAGATCTGATAAAGTTTACAAGATGTTACTTATTGAAGAAGTGTCGCGTGAGGGTTGGTAACAGATCTCAAATTTGCTCATTACGAGTGGCCAAGTTTTATGCAGGCGAATTGCCAAATCTAAGAACATCAAGAATATATATATATATATTTAAAATGACATTTATAACATGAATATCGTTTCTGAATAATGACATTTGGCATTATTCAAAAATAACGCATTACACAGTCATTGCTGAGTCACTCCTTAACAAACTTTATAAACAAGTAATTCGAGGTATTGACACCTCACCACCCGGCCGCTTCATTGTGGGCCTGGCCGAACCCATAATGGGCTTGCTGAAAGAAGCCCTCTTAGTGCATACAGGGCAAGAAAAAGTAAAAAACCGAATATACAAGTTTTTATATATATTCTGAGAGGGAAGCATTGATTTACATTTGTATTATTTGCGGTTTTGAATGTAATATGGTATGTACAGGGTGTTTATAAATGAATGGCGCGGTTTTAAAAATTAATAATAAATCTATTTATTACCTTATATGGCAAACCTTACAGCATAAGCAGCGGCAACTGTCCAAGTTCACAGGAATGTACACAAGCTTCTTAATCGTGTTCTTCTCCAACGCTGGGTTGGACTATATGAGCTGCTCTCCTAGTCACCCCGTTTGCCAGATTTAACACCCTGCGATTTCTTTTTGTGGGGGTTTGTTAAAGACCAAGTTTATGTACCGTCAATGCCCTTGTTCCTTGAGGAACTGTGTGATTGAATAAAGCATGCACTGCAGACCATCACTGCAGACCGCTCGGCCATCTGGTTGAAAAATGCCTGGGATTAAACGCCGGGGTTCGATCCCTATTGCCTAGAATGACAGGTTGACATCTTTATATTGTCGGCTGTCCTGCCGTTGTGGGGTTGGTTTGATGGGATAAGGCAACGTAACACATGAACGATACATATGGAGAGTGCCTTTCGGGAGGATTTTCTAAGGGAAACTGCGCCTATTTAGTTGTTACACAAGCGAAGAAAAACCGGAAAACTTCAAGTAGCCGGACCGTTGCTCGAACACGAACCGGTTGCCCTTACTGCGAGCTCTGTCAAATTCGTGATGAATGTATTATAAACAACCACAAAATTGTACATAAAAGAATTGTTTAATAAAAATACATAAGAACTATTTTTGTATAACGAACGAATTTCAAAAACAAAACGTGGTTACAGTTAACCGAAGATTAATACAATAGATTTAGATGTTTTGTGTTTTAATGATACAATTGTGCTTCGTCATACTCTACGGCTATAGTTTTCCATTAACATATTTTATTGTAATTTCCATAACTAGTGAAAATCGAGGTTATAATTCAACATATGCACATGTAAAGAAACACGTTACATAAAGAAATGAATAAAATGAAATGGTTTTCAAGGCCATTGAACATTATTAAGGTTCTGCCATATATATTTTTTGTTATTAAAAAAATTAACATTATACAAATGTAATATTTGGCCGAGCGGTTAAGGTGGCAGCCTACAATTCTGGAGAACCCGAATCTAGACGGGTCGAAAAAACCAGGAAATTTTCCAAGTGGCTCCGCATCATTGTAGTCCTGGTCGAACTCATAATGGGATTATTAGAAAAAGGCCTTTTTAGTACCCGCAGGGAGGAAGGAGTTTTAAAAAATGTCGTATTAGTCTTCTATTTTTTAAAGTTTATTGTATTTCTTTTTTTGAAATTAAAAATTTCGGAAAAAAATTATTTTTTTCTTTTAAAGACATGTTTTTCGTCAAACTATAAAAGTCACAATGCTGCCGATGGCTTCAAGTACCTTCTTTAGTTGACTTGTTTTATAAACTCGTTATCTATAAAAGAAATGCCAGAGCCTCCCCAACCTCGTTACTCCTTCTTGCCCTCGAATGTTTTTATTTATTCTAAAAAAAAAAAAAGAGAGAGAGAGAGAGAGAGAGAGAGAAGATAAAGGGTTTCAGGTTTCAATCGATATAACAGGTAGAACTAACGGCGACAAAACTCCTGAAAGACGTTTCAAAAACTGACCTCCCGTGATGATATACAAAGTAGATGCTGTTAGATAGCGAAAGGTGGCGCAAGATGGGGCCATGGGGTAAGACGGGGAAGTCAGTTTATTCGCGGTTAACGCGCTTTCATCTAGCTGTTATTTGGGGAACTAAATGTCAACCTCAAAAGAGATCACGGAAAGAGAGAACGTCCGAATCGCTCTTTTTGTTTGGAAGTAAGACAGTTTTCCACGTTTCGGCAATACTTCATCTAATTTTACGCCCGCAACAAAGTTTCTACAAAGTAAGCATCATTGCGAACTTTTACATTACCTTTTAGATGAAGATATTATGGTATTCGAAGTAACCTTTAAGACCGAAATTGTTTAGTTTTGAAATAAAGTTGACCCGTGTTTGCAGTCAATATGAAAAGTGCACGTTGGGGCAAGATGCCCAACGTGCACTTGGGCAAGATGGTAGGGGCAAGATGGGGTACCCCATCTTGCCCCTACCATCTTGCCNGCAGTTATCTACTCATATTGTGACAATGCCACAATGGTGAGCTGCAATTTTTAATTAATCACGTGATTTCCAGTTCATATCTGGTCTCGATTTTCATCTATCTAACTCTGTTTTCGAGATTAACGAAGGACAGATGGACGACAGTGGGAATATATGGGTCTGCAATTTGAAAATTACAGCCCAATTAAGAAAATATGTTTCTGCAAGATGGCTGCGCCTTTGACTTGTTTCTACAAAATGGCCGCACCCTATGAAATTCGGGTTCAAATTCCATCCGGAATTTGCCGATTTCCTCTATTTATTTAAGTTAGGAAGTTGTTTATCCAAGCTGTTCGATGGCAAGCCGGTCCTGCGTATAATGTTCAAAATTTATATAAATCAGTTAATTTTATAACGTAGTAATAAACCGTTAAATTTCGATGGACAGCGTGTAAATTCAAAGCCAAGATTTTGTCACATGTAACTGTGAAGTTAAATTTAGAAACTGATAATGAAAATGCGCATAACATTAATATTAATTCAAATAGAAATGGTAATTTAAGCAAAACAATGTATTTTTGTTAGGCTCTGCATCACGCAATGGTCCAATTTATTATTCACGTTTAATACGGTATTACTGATTATTCGATTAATATTAGTCTCGAGTTACCTAGTCCTAGCTTTTAGACAATGTTATTGCAATTTGTATACTAAAAATAAGTACTGTATTCTATTCGAAACTGGTGAATGCAAGCATTCGTTATCTCAGGAACAACAAAATAATTTAATAAATTGACAGAATTTAAGCTTGTTAACCCCCAATTTATAAATAGAACGAAAGCCATAAACATTAAGTTAATTCAGAATAATGAAAACTGTTGTGGATGCCACAAAACACAACCTTCTAAACTAGTCGCTGTGCTACAAATTTCTGGTAGGAGTGCCACAAAATTTTAAACATTTCATACAAAATATTGCATTTCATTTATACGTATAAAGAGCATTCATTTTCCGGCTTGTTGTGTATGTAGCATGGAAAAGTACAGGTAAATAGTGGCCAGTTTCTCATAAAAGACCACCCGGGAGGCATTCCTTTCGGCAAATAGCGCATGTGTTATGTTGCCATAAATTTTTCCAGAATTTTTGAAAATATCGATGTTTTCAGACCACTAAATCTAAAAGGTCAAAAATAAAAGAATAAATAAAAACAAAAAAAAATCAGTGTTCATATGTTTCGTTTAATATTTCAGGAGGGGGGAATGGTTAAGAAAACAAATTTGGGCATTGATAAACGGCATAACGAATAAAGGCATTGATACTATTAAATTCTAGTGGTTAAAAATGTGGAGGAAGTGGGAAGATACAGGGGATCACGTATCATATCTCGAATAGAGTCGGACTTCTATTTTACTCGTTATTATCATTCGCAATTTTTATAAAACTCACCTCTAGCTTCAAAATTAAGCCTTTTCTCGTTTTATAACAATTCATAATATAAAAGTTATTTTTTAAAACAAAATCTCGTAACATATGACACCACAATTTTGTGTTAATAGAGAGGTCGCGGCCGACATTTTCATCGCGAAAACGTGTACGTCATACGTTCAAAGCCGTCTTCCTGTAAGCCTAGAAGTTTGACAATGGCGTTTGGAACGTCGAGCATGATTCCACTGACGTTCCAAATGCCATTGTTAAACTTCTAGGCTTACAGGAAGGCGGCGCTTGAACGTCTGATGTACACGTTTTCGCGATGAAAACGTCGGCCGCAACTTCTCTAATATGTCAGTGTTTTTCGCCTGGAAAGTTACGCAACTCGTTACTGGATTTTTTTTAATAATACGAGTACATAGTGTAAAGTATGAAGTTATGCAAAGCGTCAGCATGAAAAGCAATTAGTAAAGTTTGTTTTAGAGAAAATAGGTTAAAATTTAGACAGTTTCCTAACNCGAATAAAGGCATTGATACTATTAAATTCTAGTGGTTAAAAATGTGGAGGAGGTGGAAGATAGAAGGGGTCACGTGTCATATCTCGAATGGAGTCGGACTTCTATTTTACTCGTTATTAGCATTCTCAATTTTTATAAAACTCACCTCTATCCTCAAAATTAAGCCTTTTCTCGTTTTATAACAATTCATAATATAAAAGTTATTTTTAAAACAAAATCTCGTAACATATGACACCACAATTTTGTGTTAATAGAGAGATTGCGGCCGACATTTTCATCGCGAAAACGTGTACATCAGACGTTCAAGCGCCGCCTTCCTGTAAGCCTAGAAGTTTGACAATGACGTTTGGAACGTCAGTGGAATCATGCTCGACGTTCCAAATGCCATTGTCAAACTTCTAGGCTTACAGGAAGGCGGCGCTTGAACGTCTGATGTACAAGTTTTCGCGATGAAAACGTCGGCCGCAACCTCTCTAATATGTCAGTGTTTTTCTCCTGGAAAGTTACGCAACTCGTTAATGGATTTTTTTAATAATACAAGTACATAGTGTAAAGTATTAAGTTATGCAAAGAGTCAGCATGAAGAGCAATTAGTAAAGTTTGTTTTAGAGAAAATGGGTTAAAATTTGGAGTTTCCTAATATAAAGGTTTAGAAATATTCTTAATTTAAATTACATAAAATTAAAATGCAAGGCAAATATTTTTAATGCAGTTTACTTATTTCGCATGATATCAAAAATCAAATCGATGAATCGTTGTCTGCATGTAGCACGTTACCCTATGTCTGATTTCAATAGGAAAATATCGTGTTACTTTTCAGAAATGAATGATACATTTATTCTCTTCGAGTTCGTTGTAACTTGTGAAATATGCAAATACCTGCATTGCTATTTAAATGACAACTTTCTGAAATTGTTAACCTTTTATAAATTAATAAGTTTTCTGTTTTTATTTTTTACCTTCCCGGCTGCTATATATAACAGAGGGAAGATAGGTCGATGGCTCAAAAAATGACCCCTCCAAGTTTTTTATTTCTTGACTCGGAGATCCTCCAAATGTCGAGACATGTAAAAATTTGGGAGTTTTTCTGTATGTATGAACATGGCCTTCTCGTATATATCAAGGCCTATTCTTAGCTCCTCAATTCCATTGTTTGGAGTCTGTCAAGGCAGTTTCATGATAACGTCGATAGGGGCGCTGTTACAGGCCATGGAATACCATGTATTTACATATGAGCTAGAATGAAAAAAATCCAAAAATAATTTATTGTCACATTTATTTTCCAAAAATCTATGTTTGATCTATAAAACCGTGTTTTTATTTAATTATTCTTGAGAAAATTTATCGTTTTTTGCTATTAATTAAAAATATAAAATAGTAAAAACATGCTTTATTCAAAAACTATTATTTGCACTTAATTAATCAACTATTGTGTTATTTGCATTTGCGCTCATACAAATAAAATTATGCGAAATAACTTCACCAGAAACGTGTTCAACTAGTACAATGCCATTGAAGATGAGCATAACTTGTAATAGGCTCCTAGCGACAAAACCGTGCGAACTGGCTGGCAGACACTTTTTGAGGCTAAGAACAGGCCTTCATATGTATGAGAAGGCCATGATATGAACGTTAGTGTGTATAGGAGGCGCGATTTTGTTCACCTACTTCGCAGCTTATTAACTCCCGTGTCTTTTATCAAAAATTTCTGAAATTTTGCAGGAAAGTTTGTGTATTAGGGACATCGACAGCAACACCCGCAGACTATAAAAAAGGGCATCATATAATATCCAAGAAGCTTCACACTGTGATTTAAAGTCGAATCAGCAATCCCACAAAGTGGCACTGGTTGCAATCAAGACTAAGAAACANGTTATATAGTATAAGGCAGATAGTATTATTGCATGTTTCAATTACGAAATATCTTCCTGGCCAAAATACATTGAATTTTCTCTTTTCTTCTGTTAGTTTTGTTTTCTTAGTAATAGATGCCATGGCCAAATGCTAGGTTATTAATTAAAAATATAAAATAGTAAATACATGCTTTATTCAAAAACTATTATTTGCACTTAATTAATCAACTATTGTGTTATTCGCCTTTGCGCTAATACAAATAAAATTATGCGAAATAATTTCACCAGAAACGTGTTCAACTAGTACAATGCCATTGAAGATGAGCATGGCTTGTAATAGACTCCTAGCGACAAAACCGTGCGAATTGGCTGGCAGACTTTTGAGGCTAAGAACAGGCCTTCATATGTATGAGAAGGTTATGATATGAATGTTAGTGTGTATAAGAGGCATGATTTTGTTCACCTACTTCGCAGCTTATTAACTTATTAACTCCCGTGTCTTTTATCAAAAATTTCTGAAATTTTGCAGGAAAGTTTGTGTATTAGGGACATCGACAACGACACCCGCAGACTATAAAAAAAGGCATCATATAATATCCAAGAAGCTTCACACTGTGATTTAAAGTCGAATCAGCAATCCCACAAAGTGGCACTGGTTGCAATCAAGACTAAGAAACAAGGAATGATTTTTAGCCTTCTTTTCAAGGCCAATTTTTGGTCAACATACGATGAAGTTACATGAGACAATGGATAAATATCTTTCATTAGCTTTTATTGTACAGTACATATATTCAGAATAGACTAGAAGTCACGCATTTTCTGTTATTTGTTAATAATGGAATTTGGGGACCCTTTGGTGATTAGGAAGAAAGCAAACCAGACAAAAAAATAGAGGGACGTGCCCCAAGTACTCCAGTGTACGGCTACCCCTGGACATCAATAATATTAAATTTTGATGGTTAAAGTCGAGGAGGAGGGGAGATAAAGACGGTCACGTGTCATATCTCCAGTGAGGTAAGACCTAATTAAGATTTTACTTGTTATTAGCATTTTAATTTTTTTTCTTTTCTTTTACAAAACTCGTCTCTATCCTGAAACGAAGCCTTTTTCCCATTTTAATAAAATACCCTAAAAGATGGCTCCAAACACAATTTTAACTATTTTGCAGAGAAAATTAATCAGCTTATTGAAGGATTTTTTATAGTCGACTATATGGTTTTATGGAATTGTTTCATAATTAAGATCAAAATATTCTCATTTGAATAGGTAAAATTGCCACATTAAACTATGCCAAAATTAAAAAGTAAATAATAAGTTATATATATTATTTTTCCATTAATTTCCATATATAGTTGAAAGTAAATATCAAGGGAAAGAAATGTGAAGTTTGTCCTCGAACACTAGCGCGAGGCTAATTTGAAGCTTCTTAGTGGAAGTCCAATTCCTTCTATCTCATCACCTCGGGCGGTTCGTTAGTGTTACTCGTAATACGATTTGTACACATCAGAAATTAATTGAATTGAAGAATTGTGTCACGTGTTAGTTGTTTAACAAAAATTCGAACAGTCGCCGAACATACGTTCGGATAATCGATTCGCATTCAAGGTTCGATCACACAAAAACTATGTGAATATTATTGAAAGTAAATATTTAAAAACTTATTTTTTATAATTCTAATTTATGCACGTTTCAATACTTTTTGTAAACTCTTTTCGCCCTTGGGCACTAAGAGGGCCTCTTTTAGTAAGTCCATTACGGGTTCAGCCAGACTTACAATGGGACGGCCGGGTGATGAAGGAATGGCCGATATATCGGGATGGACCACCACCTGAAAAATTTCTCGCTAACGTGCTGGCCACGTGGAGTTTTTCAGGCTTTTTCACACATAAACAGGGATTACTTTCTCAGAAAATCTTTCCCGGAGGCACTAACATCCTGAAAAATTCCTGGGTTTTTCGACTCGTCCGAATTCGATCCCGGGTCACCCAGGGAAGTAGGCTGTCACTTTGACCGCTCGGCCATCCGGACGTCTATTTCAATGCCTGTTTACAGATGGCCTGATGGACGGGCGGTTAAGATGTCGGCCTACTTCCCTGGGAACTCAGGATCGAATTCGGACAAGTCGGAAAATCCCAGGAATTTTTCGGATTGTTAGTGTTTCCGATCCTTTCTATGAGAACGTTAGCCCGGAAAATTCTACGTGGTCAACAATTTGGCCAGGAACGAACCCGCGAGCAACTTACCAATGTTCAGTGGTTTTATTCACTCGGCCACTGGTGGGCCATATTCGAATCATTTAAGATCTGATAAAGTTTACAAGATGTTACTTATTGAAGAAGTGTCGCGTGAGGGTTGGTAACAGATCTCAAATTTGCTCATTACGAGTGGCCAAGTTTTATGCAGGCGAATTGCCAAATCTAAGAACATCAAGAATATATATATATATATTTAAAATGACATTTATAACATGAATATCGTTTCTGAATAATGACATTTGGCATTATTCAAAAATAACGCATTACACAGTCATTGCTGAGTCACTCCTTAACAAACTTTATAAACAAGTAATTCGAGGTATTGACACCTCACCACCCGGCCGCTTCATTGTGGGCCTGGCCGAACCCATAATGGGCTTGCTGAAAGAAGCCCTCTTAGTGCATACAGGGCAAGAAAAAGTAAAAAACCGAATATACAAGTTTTTATATATATTCTGAGAGGGAAGCATTGATTTACATTTGTATTATTTGCGGTTTTGAATGTAATATGGTATGTACAGGGTGTTTATAAATGAATGGCGCGGTTTTAAAAATTAATAANGTCACCTTGACCGCTCGGCCATCCGGCCGTATGTGAATATTATTGAAAGTAAATATTTAAAAATTTATTTTTATAATTCTAATTTATGCACCGTTAACGCATTACACAGTCATTGCTGAGTCACTCCTTAACAAACTTTACAAACAAGTAATTTGAGGTATTGACACCTCACCCCCATTCGAGGTATTGACACCCGGCCGCCCCATTGTGGGCCTGGCCGAACCCATAATGGGCTTGCTGAAAGAGGCCCTCTTAGTGCATAATATCAATGCTTCCCATATATATTTTATATATGGAAAGCATTGATTTACATTTGTATTATTTGCGGTTTTGAATGTAATATGGTATGTACAGGGTGTTTATAAATGAATGGCGCGGTTTTAAAAATTAATAATAAATCTATTTATTACCTTATATGGCAAACCTTACAGCATAAGCAGCGGCAACTGTCCAAGTTCACAGGAATGTACACAAGCTTCTTAATCGTGTTCTTCTCCAACGCTGGGTTGGACTATATGAGCTGCTCTCCTAGTCACCCCGTTTGCCAGATTTAACACCCTGCGATTTCTTTTTGTGGGGGTTTGTTAAAGACCAAGTTTATGTACCGTCAATGCCCTTGTTCCTTGAGGAACTGTGTGATTGAATAAAGCATGCACTGCAGACCATCACTGCAGACCGCTCGGCCATCTGGTTGAAAAATGCCTGGGATTAAACGCNGGGTGTTTATAAATGAATGGCGCGGTTTTAAAAATTAATAATAAATCTATTTATTACCTTATATGAGCAAACCTTACAGCATAAGCAGCGGCAACTTTCCAAGTTCACAGGAATGTACGCAAGCTTCTTAATCGTGTTCTTCTCCAACGCTGGTTTGGATGCTGCGCAACAGCAGACAACACCTGCTCCCCTGGCCACCCCGTTCGCCAGATTCAACACCCTGCTATTTCTTTTTGTGGGGGTTTGTGAAAGACCAAGTTTATGTACCGTCAATGCCTGTGTCCCTTGAGGAACTGTGTGATTGAATAAAGCATGCACTGCAGACCATCACTGCAGACCGCTCGGCCATCTGGTTGAAAAATGCCTGGGATTAAACGCCGGAGTTCGATCCCTATTGCCTAGAATGACAGGTTGACATCTTTATATTGTCGGCTGTCCTGCCGTTGTGGGGTTGGTTTGATGGGATAAGGCAACGTAACACATGAACGATACATATGGAGAGTGCCTTTCGGGATGATTTTCTAAGGGAAACTGCGCCTATTTAGTTGTTACACAAGCGAAGAAAAACCGGAAAACTTCAAGTAGCCGGACCGTTGCTCGAACACGAACCGGTTGCCCTTACTGCGAGCTCTGTCAAATTCGTGATGAATGTATTATAAACAACCACAAAATTGTACATAAAAGAATTGTTTAATAAAAATACATAAGAACTATTTTTGTATAACGAACGAATTTCAAAAACAAAACGTGGTTACAGTTAACCGAAGATTAATACAATAGATTTAGATGTTTTGTGTTTTAATGATACAATTGTGCTTCGTCATACTCTACGGCTATAGTTTTCCATTAACATATTTTATTGTAATTTCCATAACTAGTGAAAATCGAGGTTATAATTCAACATATGCACATGTAAAGAAACACGTTACATAAAGAAATGAATAAAATGAAATGGTTTTCAAGGCCATTGAACATTATTAAGGTTCTGCCATATATATTTTTTGTTATTAAAAAAATTAACATTATACAAATGTAATATTTGGCCGAGCGGTTAAGGTGGCAGCCTACAATTCTGGAGAACCCGAATCTAGACGGGTCGAAAAAACCAGGAAATTTTCCAAGTGGCTCCGCATCATTGTAGTCCTGGTCGAACTCATAATGGGATTATTAGAAAAAGGCCTTTTTAGTACCCGCAGGGAGGAAGGAGTTTTAAAAAATGTCATATTAGTCTTCTATTTTTTAAAGTTTATTGTATTTCTTTTTTGAAATTAAAAATTTCGAGAAAAAAAAAATTATTTTTTTCTTTTAAAGACATGTTTTTCGTCAAACTATAAAAGTCACAATGCTGCCGATGGCTTCAAGTACCTTTTTTTAGTTGACTTGTTTTTATAAACTCGTTATCTATAAAAGAAATGCCAGAGCCTCCCCAACCTCGTTACTCCTTCTTGCCCTCGAATGTTTTTATCTATTCTAAAAAAAAAAAAAAAAAAGGAGAGAGAAGATAAAGGGTTTTAGGTTTCGATTGATATAACAGGTAGAACTAACGGCGTCAAAACTCCTGAAAGACGTTTCAAAAACTGACCTCCCGTGATAATATACAAAGTAGATGCTGTTAGATAGCGAAAGGTAGCGTAAGATGGGGCCATGGGGTAAGACGGGGACGTCAGTTTATTCGCGGTTAACGCGCTTTCATCTAGCTGTTATTTGGGGAACTAAATGTCAACAAAATTCGTTGTCATTGATAATTCTATATCATTTTTTTGAATATATAAAATAATAAGTTTAAAAATGATTTTTTTATAGAAAATGAAATATTCCACTTTTAAATCATATCTAATTGTAATAAATTTATACAGTATATACTGTATTAATTTATTATTTATGTTTTTACGTTTTATTTTATTTGCGAAAACATTTTTTAAATTTAAATACTATCTTAACAAGAAATAAAATGTGAGATAACAATCGAAATAAAAATTTTTTTTCACCCAAAAAAATATATCGTCTGCTTACAAAATAGCGAAACTGAGCGTGCGCGAAGTGACGGTATCGTCTGGTAAAGTAAATAGGCGTAAGTTCAAACTTTTATATTTATTTATTCGGAAAATAAAAATAAATGTAGCCTCTGTGATAAATGGACGCATTGTTCTTGTGTCAATATTGAAGAAAACGACAGTTTAACCATTTTTATGTGTTTTTATTGTATATAAAAATAATATTCCCATCTTACTCCACGGGTGGGGCAAGATGGTGCATTTACATATAATTTTAAAATATTAAATTTTCTTGTTTTTAAAAACGTTTTACAAAATTAAATTGAGTGTTATATATTACCACATGTTGTAGTTGCTGAGAATAAAAAAAAATATTGTTCTCATTAAAGTGGTTGCCGTCCAGTGGACTTTTCAAACCTTAACGTCCTCATCCTGCTCCACCTTCCCCTATACAATATGTAATTTCAGCAGCTTTTTTTGAAGCTGGTGCAATATAAGAGTTTCTGTGATGTGCATTAATACTTGTGTCACTATTCGATTTCGTTCTTTCATAGATAAAAGACAGAATACATTTTTTAAAACTCTTTTCGCCCTGTGAGCACAAACAGGGCCTCAATAATTCATTTTTATTTATGCTTTTATTTTACGTGTAATTTATTATTGAGAACAATCCATGATCCGTTTCACTTATATATAGACGAATCTAGAGGGTAAGATATAGCTTCATGTTATTTGCGTATACTGATAATTTCTTTTTCTGTGTTGTGCTTACTTGCATATTGGCGAGCCCGGATAAAGGTGGTCAGTAACATTTGTTATGCTTGAAGTTTGGATCTTTTTAAACTTCACTATGAGTGCAGTAAGATAACGTTTTTCTGCAGGCCAAGCCTACACTGAGGCGGCCGGGTGATGAGGGACTGTGATTTTTCGATCTGTCCGAATTCGAACCCAGGACCCCAGAGCAGTAGACCAACTTAGCCGCTTCGACATCCAGCCATGGTACAGATTGGTCATAAAATTTTGTGTTATATTTTAAAAGCTTAACATAAAAGTGACGACGCCGGCCGACCGAGGTAGCTTACCTACGATAAACTTAGGATTCAAATCGGGCGAGAAACCCAGGAATTTTTCGTGGAAGGTCTTGGTTTGATTTGCGGAATAAGACAACATAACACACGAGTAATTTTCTTCCCGAGTGAAAATTTTAATGGAAAACTTCAAGCAGGAATTTTCCACAGGGGTCGGCTCTCCATTAAAACTTACATCGACAAACTACCAGTATTCGGGGTTTTATCCATTCTGCTTTTTTTTTTAACTCTTTCCGCCCTGTGGGCACTAAGAGGGCTTCTTTTTGCAAGCCCATTATGGGTTCGGCCAGGCCCACAATGGGGCTGCCGAGTGGTGAACCACAATGGGGCTGCCGAACGGACCACCCCCGAAAAATTCTGGGGATTTTTCCACTCGTTCGGATTCGAACCCGGGTCCCTAGAGCGGTAGGCTGCCACTTTGGCCGCTCGGCCATCCGGCCGCTTATCCATTCGTCTAGTTACTCTAGTACCAGATATGTCGGACCTCGTCTCTCACACTTGGCCGCTCCCATTGTGGACCTGATCGAATCCGCGATAGGTATTACTTTAAAAAACCTCTTAGTGCCCACAAGGTGAAAAAGACATAAAAGCATTCTGCAAATTTCTTCTATTATAATTAATATAAGTCCCTATCGTTATAGAAACAATTTGCAAAATCAGTTACACAATAAGTCTCTAAGAACAGCAATGTAATAACCAATGTTGCCTTTAATTTTTTTTGTAGATGAGCGGAACATATACTTCTCTGAGCAAAAAAATTTTCTGAGCATATATGTATATAAAATCTTATTTTTTCTTGTAAAAATTAAAATAATTAATTATAAAGTAGAGATTAAAATTCATTTTAAAACATATTTCCATACAAAATATTATCTTTTGTCAATGATTTAATGTATTTAATCGAAAAATACGTAGCAATAATCATATTGCAGACAGAGTGAGAAATAAGTAAACAACAATTCAAATCAGTGTGGATGCTCGCCTGCGTGGCGCACAAATTCTCGTGCGCGGCAACAATTTGAGCAGTGCGCGGCCGCGCAGCTTAGAGGGAACATTGGGGAGAGGGTGTGTGAAGTAGCGATCCCTGAAAGTGGAATAAAGGTTTTTTTTGTGGAAATATTTGACTGGTTAATTTGTGAAACGAACCGACGGGGCGAAATCCGCTGATTAAGAATGGGTTACCTACATTGGCGCAGCGGACAGGAGAAAAACGACAGAAAAAAAAACTTTATTTCACTCTCAGGGACCGCTACTTCACACACTCTCTCCCTCTCGGGATTTATTGCCCTCCTGTCACCATATGTGTGGGGGGAGGGCGCATCCGTTCCGACGAAACCGCAGGAGAGGAAGGGTGAGGAGGTCCGATATCACTACAATCTTTGTTTTTGTTACTTTTTGCCAGAGCAACGCCAGGATCATCTGCTAGTATTTTTATATTTAAACAATTATATACATAATAGTTATGTGCCGGATCGTTCAAAATGTATATCCGCGGATACGGATACGGATCTCAACTTTCGTACTCAGTCAGTGACAATGCTTGTGATCTTGGACTAATAGTTGACCCTTTGCGTTAGTAACGTGATGTGTTTTGACTTGCACTGCTCGTGTGTTTGTTTATAGTTTAGTGTGACACGAATTAGCATAGATTACGTTTGTATCTTTGGAGAGTGTTGAGTTAAATTAAAATAAAAACAATGTCGACAAAAAATTTAGTAGTATAATATGGAAATATTTTACGATAGTAAATGAATTTTGCATGATAAAATTTTTGCAATATGAATGTGCCATATGTGTCATTTTAAGAAATAAAAAGTGATTTGAATTGAACTTATTAGTATTTTATTGCTACCTATTTTTAAAATTTCATATAAGTAATAAAATTCATTAAGATAAAAGATCTATTAAAGATCTGTTAAAAAGTAACGGATACGGATATGGATACGGATCTTTTTTTCCCTCGGATATCCGCGGATACGGATACGGATA
>NW_019386015.1:7375-23533 GCF_000671375.1 Centruroides sculpturatus | reverse complement strand
TATGGTATTCGAAGTAACCTTTAAGACTGAAATTGTTTAGTTTTGAAATAAAGTTGACCCGTGTTTGCAGTCAGTATGAAAAGTGCACGTTGGGGCAAGATGGGGTACCCCATCTTGCCCAAGGTCGGCCACGAATTCTGCCGTTTGCTAGAGGCACCGCAATATAATGCAGCGAACTAGTTTTAAATTCGTTGTTATTGATAATTCTATATCACCTTTTCGAATATATAAAATAATAATTTTAAAAATGATCTTTTTATAGAAAATGAAATATTCCACTTTTAAATCATATCTAACTGTAATAAATTTATACAGTATATACTGTATTAATTTATTATTTATGTTTTTACGTTTTATTTTATTTGCGAAAACATTTTTTTAATTTAAATACTATCTTAACAAGAAATAAAATGTGAGATAAGAATCGAAATAAAAATTTTTCCCACCAAAAGAAATTATCGTCCGCTTACAAAATAGCGAAACTGAGCATGCGCGAAGTGACAGTATCGTCTGGTAAAGTAAATAGGAGTAAGTTCAAACTTTTATATTTATTTATTCGGAAAATAATAAATGTAGACGCTGTGATAAATGGGCGCATTGTTCTTGTGCCAATATTGAAGAAACCGACAGTTTAACCATTTTTATGTGTTTTTATTGTATATAAAAATAATATTCCCATCTTACTCCACGGGTGGGGCAAGATGGTGCATTTACATATAATTTTAAAATATTAAATTTTCTTGTTTTTAAAAACGTTTTACAAAATTAAATTGAGTGTTATATATTACCACATGTTGTAGTTGCTGAGAATAAAAAAAAATATTGTTCTCATTAAAGTGGTTGCCGTCCAGTGGACTTTTCAAACCTTAACGTCCTCATCCTGCTCCACCTTCCCCTATACAATATGTAATTTCAGCAGCTTTTTTTGAAGCTGGTGCAATATAAGAGTTTCTGTGATGTGCATTAATACTTGTGTCACTATTCGATTTCGTTCTTTCATAGATAAAAGACAGAATACATTTTTTAAAACTCTTTTCGCCCTGTGAGCACAAACAGGGCCTCAATAATTCATTTTTATTTATGCTTTTATTTTACGTGTAATTTATTATTGAGAACAATCCATGATCCGTTTCACTTATATATAGACGAATCTAGAGGGTAAGATATAGCTTCATGTTATTTGCGTATACTGATAATTTCTTTTTCTGTGTTGTGCTTACTTGCATATTGGCGAGCCCGGATAAAGGTGGTCAGTAACATTTGTTATGCTTGAAGTTTGGATCTTTTTAAACTTCACTATGAGTGCAGTAAGATAACGTTTTTCTGCAGGCCAAGCCTACACTGAGGCGGCCGGGTGATGAGGGACTGTGATTTTTCGATCTGTCCGAATTCGAACCCAGGACCCCAGAGCAGTAGACCAACTTAGCCGCTTCGACATCCAGCCATGGTACAGATTGGTCATAAAATTTTGTGTTATATTTTAAAAGCTTAACATAAAAGTGACGACGCCGGCCGACCGAGGTAGCTTACCTACGATAAACTTAGGATTCAAATCGGGCGAGAAACCCAGGAATTTTTCGTGGAAGGTCTTGGTTTGATTTGCGGAATAAGACAACATAACACACGAGTAATTTTCTTCCCGAGTGAAAATTTTAATGGAAAACTTCAAGCAGGAATTTTCCACAGGGGTCGGCTCTCCATTAAAACTTACATCGACAAACTACCAGTATTCGGGGTTTTATCCATTCTGCTTTTTTTTTTAACTCTTTCCGCCCTGTGGGCACTAAGAGGGCTTCTTTTTGCAAGCCCATTATGGGTTCGGCCAGGCCCACAATGGGGCTGCCGAGTGGTGAACCACAATGGGGCTGCCGAACGGACCACCCCCGAAAAATTCTGGGGATTTTTCCACTCGTTCGGATTCGAACCCGGGTCCCTAGAGCGGTAGGCTGCCACTTTGGCCGCTCGGCCATCCGGCCGCTTATCCATTCGTCTAGTTACTCTAGTACCAGATATGTCGGACCTCGTCTCTCACACTTGGCCGCTCCCATTGTGGACCTGATCGAATCCGCGATAGGTATTACTTTAAAAAACCTCTTAGTGCCCACAAGGTGAAAAAGACATAAAAGCATTCTGCAAATTTCTTCTATTATAATTAATATAAGTCCCTATCGTTATAGAAACAATTTGCAAAATCAGTTACACAATAAGTCTCTAAGAACAGCAATGTAATAACCAATGTTGCCTTTAATTTTTTTTGTAGATGAGCGGAACATATACTTCTCTGAGCAAAAAATTTTTCTGAGAATATATATAAAATCTTATTTTTCCTATAAAAATTAAAATAATTAATTATAAAGTAAAGATTAAAATTCATTTTAAAACATACTTTTATACGAAATATTATCTTTTGTCAATGATTTAATGTATTTAATCGAAATATACGCAGCAATAATCATGTTGCAGACAGAGTGAGAAATAAGTAAACAACAGTTCAAATCGGTTTGCATGCTCGCCTGCGCGGCACATAAATTCTCGTTGGCGGCCGCCCAACCGCGCAGCTTAGAGGGAACATTGGTAATAACAATTGAAAAAATTTCACGTATGATTGATTCAAGCCTTATTTTATTATCCTCAGATCCTGTACATATCTACAGTATATCATATCTGACCTGAATAAGTTTATCGAACTTATGTATTTATATCTACATATTCACCTACTTATTATTTATGAATATTTATCAATGCTAAAACAAGTAAATATTGGAAACAAAATTGGGATATAAAAATATATTTATAATTTCACATTCTGAATTCAGAATGGTTTAAAATCGAAAAAAAAAATTAATTATGGACGAACTTCATAATTAGTTTCGAAAGTTCGGAAAAAGAACTTCGAAAATTTCTGTTGCCGATAAAATTCCCGTATTAGGAAGGTGATTTCACTTTTTTTTTTTAGTTTTGTCCGCCCTGTTGGCGCTAATATCTCTTTTATTCAAGACGCCTCTTCTATTTTGCTATAAGAGTGATCTGGTAGTAACTGACAAGAACGGAGATATCCAAAATAACTACCCTAAAAAGTTATCTGATATCCATGATTAGGACTCGAATCCTAAGTCACCAGAATGGGAGATCGACTGTCTTGACAATTCGGCTGTCATTTCTTTCATTTCCGACTTTTTACATAAAAAACTAAATTTTAGAATCTGTCTGTATTCACCCATCAATGGCCGAGTGAATAAAATGACCGAGTATTGCGCACTGGTAGTTTGTTACGGATTTGCAACAGATTAACGGGCTGGTCACGCGTTTTCGGAATTTGTTGGCATGTTTAAGACCTAAAAAAAATCGAATTCCCTTAGAAAATCCTGCCAGGAGGCATCCTCGTGATCAAACGAATCTTATTTGTATCCGGAACTCGGACATAAGTCTTGCTGACATCCTGTATCTAAGCTCTAAAACACGTGTAAACATAATGCAGAAAACGTAGTATCGGGATATGCAAATAACACGAAAACGTTCAGATTCAATTAATACAGAAAATACATAAAACATATAGAAATATAAAGAAACAATCGTTGCTACTTAAAACACAACATAAACAATAGTCTATATAAATTGTTTTAATGTTTACAAAAAGTTCTGTTGTTTTAACTGAAAATGAAAACTTTAAGATTGCGCCTTATTAGTAAAGAAACATTGTACATATTTCGTTTGTTCAAAAGACTAAAGAGGCCCGCTAAGAGGCAGAGAAATCTGTTTACCCCGGGCCCTATACAAGCTTTCGACGGCCTTGGTCTGTCATACAAATCCTTTGTGTCAGTATTAAAAAGTTATGGTATAAAATTTTATATATGTACTGTACTTTACTACATTATTTCAACATCATTTAGTTCTTATTACACATTTGTGTAATTTGGACATTCTCAACCATGTTTGATTAACTGAAATTCTTCAGTTTGTTTAATTTATGGCAACGCAACACTTGGGCGATCTGCCTAGGGGGATGCCTTCCGGGAAGTCTTTTTAAGGGAAACTGACCCCTATTTAGGCGTTATAGACATGGAGAAAACCCTGAAAACTCCACGCTGCCAGCCCGTCCGAGCGAAGCGAGAATCCACGACCGAATTCCCAGTGTTCAGGGTACGAAGACCGCTTGGCCACTGGTGAGCACGAAATTCTTCAGTCCTAGTTAGTTCGGATAATCGATGTTCCACTATATATACAAATTTAAAAGCGATATACAGTAAAACCTGTCTATGGCGACCTCGCACGGTTCCTTCAAAAAGTGGTCTTTTAGACAGATGGTCATCCAATACAGGTGGTGCTGTAATACCATATTTCCGTACGTATTTTGCCATTTCTACTAAAAAAAAAACTCGAGGTGAGCAAAAATAAGCGAATTTTTTCAACGATAGGGCTATATTGGTATTGTATTTCATTCTTATCGGATAAGTTGATCTTATCGGATTCTTATCGGATAAGTCGATTTACAGGAGTCGTCGTGATTTTATAAGACAGATTTAATACCAATATTTTAAAGATTAATACAATACTCGCATTTTCTCGATTATAATGCACACTTTGTTTTTTCGGACTTAATTAATTCACCTTAGTTGTTTTCGTTCGCTCCTCAGTTACGTGTATTATATATATTATTACGTGTATACATCATCGATATACAAGCACGTCGTATCTCTACATGACTGGTTTTGGTATTCGTTAGTTTAATCTTATTTTAACTTCAAAAATACTGTATTCTTAAGTACAATAAAAAAATTATTAATTAATAATAAAACGATTTTATTATTTTTTCTCATTATACGATTTCATTGCAATCCGGGATCGAAAAAGGAAGTAAAACTGATTTTTGCGTTAATGCGTTTATTGTTTTTTGAATGTTTTGTTTGCGAAAATTACTTGGATATTATTTTTCTAAAAATATCGTGGAAATAAGGTAGGTTGATACATAAACTGTTTATCGCACATGTACAGTATATGAGCTTCAAAATAAATAAATAAAAATAGATTTTATCAAACGATGAGATCAGCCGATTAATTGTATCGTGTACAATATTTTACACCCCCAAGGAAAAATACTGTAGGTCTAGAGTAAAATAAATTTCGTTTTCCAACAGTTAAACTTCGCCGCTAATTGCTGTTGTGATAACTATAACACGATCTTCTAACGACAGCACTTTGCATTTCTTTCGTTTTTCAGACAATTTCGAACAAACTAAAATGAATTTCCTTTGTTGCTAGACTAATTTATTAACACCTGTACCTAATTTCAAGGGTGAGAGAAATGCCCGATGTGGGTTCGAACCAGAGTTTAGACTAATTCATTATATTAGGAAGGGGTAAACATTGTTGAACAATAGTTTAGACTAGATACATTCGCGGAAGTGGTCGCGTATTACAGTTGTTGTTTGTTGTTTCGGACCAAAAGTCGATGCCCGCAGTCGCGTTACTCAGGTGGTCGTTTAATACAGGTAACTTATACGAAGACTCTATGGATAAACTATTCGGTGCCAGGAATTTTTGCCTGTTTTGACAGGTGCCCGTCGAATGCAGGTGGTTGCCTAAGCAGTTTTCACTACATAAACAAACACTGGAAGTAATGAAAATAAGTTCGGAATATTTAAAATCGATATTTTATTTTTAAATTACCATATTGATTTTTTACGAAAATCATTATCTTTCCGTAAATAGTTGTATTATATGATTTGAATTTTATAAAATTGAAATATATAAATGTTTATGAAAATGTTTTAAAAACTTATTAAAAAGGTTGAAGAAGACTAGGTGGCACTTTTAAAACTCTTTCTGTCTCTTTAGGTGCCCACCAATGGCCAAGCGGTTTCGTTCCCTGAACACTGGGAGTTCGGTCGCGCATTCGCGCCTCGCCAAGACGAGCTGGCGTGGAGATTTTCCAAATTTTCTCCACGTCTGTAACGCCTGAATGGGGCCAGTTACTTTAAAAAGACCTCCCGGAAGACCGGAATTTCCCTTAGGCAGATCGCCCAAGTGTTGGACTTACGTCACAAGTGTTGCTGTAACTTAACTAAACAAACAAACAAATCCGCCTCTTCTGTGAGAGGGCCTCTTACTTTTAGCAAGCACAATAGGCATCGAATGTTGATGAACGGGGCCCAACATATCCGGAACGGACCACTCCCCAAAAAATTCCTGCATGTGGATTCGATTTCCGGTCACCCAGAGAAATCGGCTGCCATCTTAGCCGTTCGAACAGTTAACATTAGGAGAGATTACAAGAGTAAAACAATAAAATCTGATCTTACAAGTTAGTTAAACAGTATTAGAGGATGATTATGATTTATTGTATAGATCTGAGAAAGTTAATCATACAGAAATATATTTATATTCATAAATCATATGAAATTAAGTTACCAGTATAAAATATTTGGAGACTTTTCAAATTATACTGCAAAAATAACAAAAATATTCTGATCGTAATTGTTTTGTTTATCAAAATATCCGTAAACACTGCCATTGTATGCTGTAATCTTAGATTTATTTATATTCCATTCAAATAAATTTCAACACAATGAAATGTAGTTCGTTTCAATTTGTACGACACACGTTTTTACCATAGATGCAGTGTTCAGTTTACAAATACCAACATTCAAAGTTGTATGCCAAAAGTGTGCCATGTGTTTAAAGCAAGTAAACAATATAATTTAAATTGTTAAAATAGATTTTTGTTGTCATTTATTTGTTTGTTAGCCACAAAATATTTTCGGTGCAACTTATTTATTGTTTTCTTGAATGCACTAAACTAATATATCAATAAGATATTTTATGCGTCAAAAGTACAAAAAATACAGAATTATTTTCCTAATTTTTCTCTCTCTAACGCATACTAATTATTTTCTATTGTTATTTTTTAAACTATTGTTTGACAATACAGTCAGCTTCGCTCACCAGAGGGCCATTGGCTGTTTAGGCGTTGGCTTCTTCCTATTGGTTAGTCGTATGGCGCCGCAGTATTGTTTGCTAGACACATCCACGCGTATTCCGGCCAACCAATCGCCATCTGCCAACACATTGCACCCGGCCCTCTGGTGAGAAAAGTTGTCAATCGCGCTTTTTGTATTTATATATTTCAAGGTCGAATCTCTTTGTTTCAGTTGTAATTCTGTTTAAATCTACATATAAAATTATATATTTAATTTATATGAATTGATTAATTATAAAACAACGGTTATATACTTTTCCAGTATTAAAAACAAAAACAAAACAATATAAATATACATGATTAACAAATTTATTTATTATAAACCCGTTATTTAAGTAGTTATAACGAATTTTAACGGCACTTATACACTAAGAAAAGATGTCACAAGTTTATTGAAACTTAAAAATAATTATTGATCTCTATTTCAGTAAAAGATATTTTGTTATAAAAGCCATAAAATCCTAGGCCCTACTTATGATATCCAAAATCCATTTACATCTGCACTATAAATAGCGGCCATTATAAGAAATTTCACATTTTCATAATGTTAAATGTCATTGTGCAGACATTTATTATACACCTGTGTGTAATTCTACACTAAGATACTTTGGCCTGTACAGTATTTGTGCATTACACGACACCCTGAATTTAATATCATTGTACAGTACACTACAGTATGTTTTAAAGTTAACAAGCAACAGAAAAGTAAAGATTTCGTATAAATTTTATTAAAATTTGTGTCTTTAAGGGTTATAATTTATATTAACGCTCGTTTTTCAGCTTAAAAACATTGCATTGTAATGCATTACAAGCAAAATGGCGTCATTGGCAGGCCACTGCATCCATCAATATGGCGTCCTGGCTAATATTCTTTCTACATCATCGTTTTCGCCAAATTCGATTCATTTTGTCAGAAAATTGAGAAGTCCTCGTTGTAAAATCGAAAGCCGCCATGACAGTCTATGACGTCAGCACACTTACCGAAACGGCGCCCTCTAGTAGTATTTGAAAGACGTCTGCTTGGAGGCTAAATGGTGCATAGCTCTTTACCATCGGCTCCAAACAATTTTTCAGTATTATCTTTCAATTTTATGACATTTCTCCGAGTAATTACAGCAGATAAGTTTTTAAAGGTTGTCGGAAACTTTCGAGTTGACCAATACGGGAAGTTTCTGATGGAAGAATAATTAAGAAAGGTAAGACGTTGTATGACGTCAATCGTGACGTTTTAAAAAAATAATAATAATAATCCCTCCATCGCCATCAAATCTCCCGTTTTAATTACAGTTATATTAAAATGCGACGCGTTAAAACTGTAACGAAATTAATAATAATAATAACCGAAAATTACTCATTAAAAACAAAAGTTTAAACTAGTCAAGCAGATGGCGCTATTTATGTTTAAACTGGCGCCATTGTTGTAAAAAGAGATGAGGAAGAAACGGAATTCCATTATTAATCAATTACTTTTCTTAATTGTCGGTCGCTCGACAATAGCCTTACCCGTTTACGTCACACGTCGATTTTATAGTTTGACGTATTTTTCCAATTCATTTGTTACGTCGATTGGTCAGGCGGAATGCTGATACTTGATGCATTTTCGATTTTTCATCGTTTAAACGTGTTTTAAAGTGAATATATTTCGTTATCTTCACGTTTAAAGTGTTACGTAGCTTTCTCACGAAGATTTTACGTAACTTTTATCGATTATTCTGAAATCTTAACATCCTTCACATGTATTGATCAGTGATCAATATGGGTTATACATATTAAAATATGAAATTTTTATGATATTCAATAAAAGAATCCAGTCACATATAAGTCATATAAGAAGTATTTCTTATGACTTTAAAATACATAAAAATTGGCTAAGTTAAGATACTTCAATAATTGTGTTGTTTATACAGTTATGAGCTTAAAATTTGAATTTTTTATCCAGAAACTCGTTTTTTCTGTATACAGCAAATATTTAATAACAAATGGATTGTTGTTATAGGAAGAACATAAAACTTGTAATCAAATAAATGTATTAAATTAGATAACATTAAAAAGATGTTAATGTATTTATTCACCAAATATTATCATAACTCTAATAACTTGATAACAAGTATATATAACAAGGCATGCATCATAATTTATAACTATAGTTATTAATATTAGGGTTATTGTAACAGTTGAAAGCAAAATGTGAACAGATTTGCATTAAAAGTATTCAGATATTGAGGCAAAATGATAGGAATTTATTCATATTTTTCAATCTAGTAAATTATAAAGTTTCAGTTTACACTTTCCTTTGGACACAATGCAATTTTAAGTATAAGAAAACTATTATACCACTTAGACAACAAGTACTATCAAATTAATTCTCTAAGCAATGGAGCTGTTACAATGTCATATAGCCAACAGATGCAATAATAATTATGAAAAATTCAGCACCTTTTTGTCAGATTTAAATCTAAGTGGTTATGATTTAACTATTAATTGCACAGTCAGTCAAAAAGTAAAGACATTTTGTTTAATTTTTCTAAGTATGTGCGGACCTGGACAGAACCTTTAAAGTACAGATGTATGGTAACTAGTAATATAAATTCATTATATATGTTTGCATTAGAAGAGAGTAATATCTGATGAAATTATATGCATTTTTTCAGGCAGAGAACAAAATGGAAAAAGAGAAAAAAATTGTGTTTCAATTGTATTAAACTGCATAAAATTTAACTTAAAAAACTGTAAGAACTAATTCTTACAATTTTTTTAGTTAAATTTTATTCTGTAACTGCAGATAGCAGAAGTATTGCTGACTGATACTCAATACAGGCTTAGTAAGAAAGTGTAGATGGAGATAAACATTTTGGAAAATACTATATATGCCACAATTTAAATGTATACAGTCAGCAAAAATAAACAATTAGTAGTATTAAGTTAATTAATTAATTAATTAATTTAAACAATGTTTTATTTAGTTTGTACAGTAGAGTCTCGAAAACTTGGTACTCGATAATCCGGCAGTCCGGATAACTCGGCCACACCCTGGCAGGGCAAAAAAATCCTTAGTTAATTAATTTTCATTATAGACAGCTTTATGCCTCATAAAGTATTTTTCTGAGGTCTGTCTTATCAGGTAAATTACTGTACACAGTGTATTCATTAATTTTTATTTTCATGTAGTAAAGGTTCTATGCTTTCATAAAGGATGTACTTTTCCTTTGTTTAAGGGTATTTGGGCAGTTTATTCTCTGTTGTATTCTCAAGTATACAATACATACAAGTACAGTACAGTATTTTCTGAGGAAACACTCATACTTATTTTTTTTAACCCAATTCCCGATAACCCGGCATTTTCACAAATTCGGCCACCCTTCGATACACATTAGGCCGAGTTTTCGAGACTCTACTGTATTAGTTTTTCCTAAAACAGAACTTTATTTTTAGTCACTGCATATTGGCAGTAACTTTTTAGAAAATGAGCATTATCAATAACACAAATATTTTTATTGTATTCCTGTTGCTACAGTCACTTGGCAAAAACAGCTTTCTCTTCAGGCAACAATGTTCTTTAAGTGAACAACAGTTTTTACTTCATCGATACAAATCCTGGCTATATGCAGGACTGCCCAATGAAACAGCCGAACAAATTCAATTCAGTATACTGTATTTGGTCTAATTAAAGTTCCAAATCAAACCATTAAAAGTTTAGTTTGACAGATTCTGGAAAATGATTTCACTGTATGTCTCAAGCAGTTGGTATATAGTGATCTCAGCTATCTACTTGGTTTTTAATCTCAAATGCTATTATATCATGTTCAAAATAAACCAAACTATGCTATTTTAGACATAATGATTTAATCACAATTGCAATAATAAAGAAAAAAAACCATTCTTAAGATATTTTTAGTGCTACTTTTCCTGTTACTAAAGTTGTTGAATACTAAATCACTCTGGATAATAAAATTGCATGAATGATTAGTCTCAATTATTTTCTGTTCTGATCATGTGATATAAATTTTGATACTTCATCCCAAAATATTTGAAGTTTAAAGTAATATTTATTTTGCCAAATATAATCTAATACAAATTTTTTTTTTATTATAATACCTCACTTTTTTGCTCTCTCTCTCTCTCACTAGAAGTTGCTGATTAGTATACAGAACCTAATAGTTTGATTTATCTAAAAGTAAAAAATATCTGGTTGCTAAAAAATGTTTTTTTATATAATTTAATTCTAATACATGATCTATAAATTGTATGCAAACTATGACGAGCACCCCCTGGATATGCCAAGTTTTTGATATCAAAGCAGTCGGTTTTGTTACTTTAAAATAAAAATAAATATAGTAATGCATATCACACGACTTCAGTTAGAACCAGTTTAATTACTGAAACTTATCTAAGATAAATGAATAACATTGAAACATGTGATTTCTTATCATTTGAAAAATGATAGGAAATCACATGCAATTTGTCTTGAACAGCATCCATATTCTCAAAATCCTGGATATGCCACAGGACTCCTGAGTGGTCTTCCACCTTTTTCTTCACACAAAAATATACATAAAAGGCAGATTTGTCAATACAGATGAGGTGATTGTCACTGAAAAGTCCACTTCAAATGGTCATGAATGAGAAGTTCCAGGATGTTTACAATAATGCTTTATAAAAAATATTGTTAATTTTTAATTCACTCTCTTTGTAATGTATTGTATTACCAGTATGTATCAACATAGAAAGCAATTGTTAAGCAAAAAAAAAAATCAGGAACATCTGCTTTAGAGTATCAAAAACTATGACTTGTGTATATTTTGTAATAAGAAAAATGTTTTTAGTTGGCGTAATCAGTCTTTAAACTTGGTTGTGTCAAGTGGTACTTTACTGTTTCAAATTGAAACAATACTATGAAACCAACATAAAAGTATTTCCAGGACACAAAATTAGCTATGGTATTAAAAATTTGCCTTGTAAAAAACCTCAATCAAAAGGAAAAGGCTACACTAATTAATGACTCATGTTAATATTATGCTTAAAATGGTACTTATAATAAGGTGACCAATCGTCCTCCTTTTGAAGTTCTGTCTTCCCTCGAAAAGTGTCCTCATACATGTCCTCCTTTTTGATATTTGAAGATTAATCTGTAAATCTCCGTATTCGATCAATGCCAAACTGATCTGTTGCATGTGATGTGATATGACATGTTTGTATTTAACATGATAATTCATCAAGGCTCTGTTCAGTGTGACGAGATGCAATTATGAGACGCATGCTCTTCACATGGGAGACCTTGAGAGAGAGAGAGAGAGAGAGCGCATGTGCAAATGGCTTTGTTTGTTTCTTATCAAAACATGACATGGTACCTATACATGCAGTAGAGATTATTATAATGTATTATTGTTGCAATGAATAAAATGTTTTTTATTTATGATATTTTTTCCTTCATTTTATTAGTGTCCTCCTTTTTATTGTAAAAAAGTTGGTCACCTTATTATAAGTCCTGAACATCGTGTCACATTCTGACATCATGCACTATGATATTGTTTAAGAAACGATGCAACCAATTTTGAGTATGGACTCAATTCAGTAAAGTGTAAAAAATATAAATACAAATTATCTTTTCAAAAACATTAAAAATAATTTTTGTATTTAAATTCTGAATTTATTATTTTTAATAAGCAATTTATATTGCAAAAAATCCATTGTTTACCTGTTGTTCTGTAAATTTCTCTATCATTTCAACATTTTTTGTTTGAGGTACTATTGAGGGAAATGATTTGTTTTGTGGCGGTACACCATGTCTTTGTAAAAAGGGTAGATATAAGTTTTATTTCTCCTAAATTCCTTTGTCTTTAACATCTGATTCTAGAACTTTCTAATTTCTTCTTTTTCTATGGATGGGGGACAACCTTTGTCCAAGGACAAAGGGAGAAGACAAAGGGGACATTAAGAAGCCCTGAGGCCATCAGTAAAACGAAGAAGACACTTTTGGGTCAGCGCCCGAGGTGTACAGACGTACAAAAGAGCAAGCTAAAGGTTTGTCGCCTAGTGGGACAAAAAGAGAAGGGTTGGAAGTTGTCTGCGAACGGACGAAAATTAGAAGGACACCCAGATTAAGACTTCAAGGACGCTCTTGAATTCTCAAGAGACGGAAACGAGAGGAAGGAAATTGATTCAAGTATCGATATAGGGAAGATCGGAAACGGCCAAATTTACCTGGGTACCCCCACAAATCTGTCCTTTATACTTGTCTCTTCTCTTCATATCTCTTAATTTCTTCACCATCCTTCCTTAGCATATAAGTTAGATTAAGGTAGATTTAAGTTAGTTGTAGTATCTCAAACCATAATTTTGCATTGTCGTGAGCATGTGTCTCCTGCCTGTGAAAGCACATAGAATTTGTCGGACGGCTTCAAACTTGTGTGCGTACTATAGTTTAGGATCAAGTGTGTTTAGTGTAAACGAACCAGGTGTACGAAGGACCACATAACTGTGGTTAAATAAAAATCCTGTTTAATTTATAGTTACTTCTTTGTCATCCTTTTTTTTGTCCTCCACACCACCACAGTTTGTTCATTTTTTTTCAATTTGCCTACATCTGGAGATGATGACATTTGAATTTTGCACAAATATGATTAATGTTTATTCAAAAAGGATAATAAAATGCAGTCATGTTAAGAGTGTAAAAATCCAAGATGGAGATTATAAGATGTGAGGGCTAATACATGGATGAACAGTTCAATGGCTGGTTTTGTCATTTACTTTAGTTTAACTTGTGTTTGGATAAGGAATTACTGTCATCTAAGTTTTGCCTGTAAAATTTAAATTTGAATAATTACACCAGGTGAAGGAGAGTAAATTGTAATTCTTGTAAGTAATAAGTAAAAGTTTTAATGTAACAATACTAACAAGCAGTAATTAATTGTAATATTTTAGCAAAATCATGTTGGTTGTTTTGAAATAAATTTTAATTTTGAACTTTCAGATAGCATGTTTTTTTTATTCATATGCAAATTGATGTTATTTGATGTGGCATAACATCGAAATATGGCATGTGACACAGTGTGCAGGGCTTTAACTGATAAGCGCCCTTAAAATGTTTACATAAGAGATTTCTTGTGGGTGTCTAAAATTATGCATTTGTTGTTTACATTTATTATATGGCCAGCATCATATTAATCGGCTCCATAGGGTACCCATCTCTCTGGCATTTGCTAGAATTGCCAGATGGCCAATCTTAACCCTGAGTGCATCTGAATTAATCAATATAGTTCATCTCTATGTGGAAAAGAGACTGAATAACTACTTATAACTGTCCCATATTTCATATTGTAATTAATTTACATTAAAAATAAAGGACCTTACAGAACCTTGTGTTTTTGTTTTTCCTACACAGTATCACATTCAAGTAACTAAGAAAAAATGCAGCATTTATAATTGTATCTTCTTCTTCACTTTATTAGTTTCACTCTTCTGAGATCACTTCTGCAGATCACTTTTTCTACCTTACTCTGTCCTCTCCCAACTCTAAGAGCACAACCATATTCTCAAACACACTGTCAAACCATATCTCAGTCTACCTCTTTTCCTTCTTTTGGGAAGATCTGTTGTCATCACATGTTTTATAACGTAATCCAAAGGATTTCTTTCCAGATGCCCAAACTACTGCACTCTTGACACACTAATTTTTATGTCTGTATTCTGTAGACTGAGTTAAACAGAGAGTTGAAAAACTTAAGTTTAAATCTAACCTAGAGTCAGATTATTCTGAGCTACAGATTACTAGTTACCTGTCTTTCATATTCAGTCAAAAATATAACTCTACGATATTGCTATACAGTACTAGAATTAATGTTTTAAAACACTCCTGTGTTCAAGATTAAGTAAGTCTTCTTTTGTAAGCAATGTCTTGATTGGTTGCAAGCAAACATGTATAGAAAATGGTAGAAAGTAGCTTGTGTGATATTCAAAATTTAGTTAATTTTTTAAAACAAAAATTTATTAAATTTATAAATTTAGGGAAAAATTTATTTATTCCCTACCTACAAATTCAAAATATAAACATTCTCACGAGGAATCCGTGCATAGTTTACGCTTACAGGCAAAATTCGTCATATTGTTGCCATTCTATCACCACGTTTAACCCCACACCTGCTAAAACAATTGATCACCTAACTAATTTTTCCACCACAAAAAGTATAAAAGCCCTCCTCCTTCCCCCTCTCGGGGGAATCGCCAATCGCCAAAGTCGGACATCGTCTTTCCCATCGCAGACCTACACCACCGTAGAACCTTGTGCCACAACCCCGAATCCGTTTGGATATCACGGAAGAATATCCCACTGATATATGCAAAGAGGTATGAATGCAAATTTGTAAGCTCTCTCTCTCCACCATCCGCGCAGTAGCAGGATAGGTTATTATAACGGAACTTAGAGTAATTAGGTTTGTAAATTTTTCCCTTCTTTGACTCTTGACCTTTGTCAACCCCTCTGACTCTCCTCCAATCATGTAACGCATAACAGAACGTAAACACCATCCTTGACAAGGAAGTAGATCACTGACCAACTGTCGGAAAGGAGCTTGCTAAAATTATGACAGCTCACACTTGTCATAATTTTAGCAATTTCTACAAAGAATTACTACTAGAATTAGTAGAAAAGCATAAGACAATAATAGAAAATGAGAAAACCAATTCAATTTTGTCTGAACAGAAGGGAGGCACCTGGGAAATATGCAAAAAATTAAATGGTACTCCAGGTGTCACAGTAAGGAAAAGCAAGTAACTGCGAGATTAGTATAAAACTGTGAAGAAGGCTGTGAAGGAACTGGCATAGCAAAAAGCAAATTATATAAAACAGGAGATGGTAAACCAACTTCAATAGAAACAAATGGAATAGGTGAAAATTTACTTTCTATGGGGTCCTAACACAGCCTTTAGAAAATAATTGTGATAATTATGCTGAAAATAAGACAAGTAAGTATTAAGGTACTCTAATAATTTATAAAATTTTTGAATTTTGAATTAATTAGTCGTATATTTTAATAGCAGAAATAGCTACAACTCGTATAGTAGCTATTGAAGATATAGCTGGATGTGAAGTAAGTCAATATTTATTCACTTATCAATAAATTACTTTGTAATAATTGTATTACTGTATATTTAAATGACAAGTATTAAATGTGCAAATGTCTATT
>NW_019386015.1:0-1368 GCF_000671375.1 Centruroides sculpturatus | reverse complement strand
GTCGAAAAACGACGTAAGTCGAATTTACTTGTCTCCGAATCTACTTGTCACTAGGCTAAACCATAAATTACTATTCCCAGTTCTGTATTTTATTTATTAATGCATTTTTAATAATATATGGTTAATAAGAATCTATTTTAAGCTTACAAACAAATAAATTTACGAATGCATGTACTGTACTGTAAATACAGTACATACTTGTAAATGTGTATATTTTAATATGATTTTATGTGCTTTAAACGCTTTTCTAGTGATATTACGACTTCAATATTTGTGGCGGACAGACGTAAAGTCGAATAAAATGAGTTAAACTTGATTTTTATTTTTTCGTATACTTTTTTGACAAACGACGTATAATCGGGAACGACGTAACTCAAAACAACGTAAGTCGAGGTATACCTGTATATACAACAGAAGTTTTAATTAATGCAATTTTAATGGCTGTCTTTACTTAACATAGATACTGTATTTGATCAATGTGATTTTGATATACATGATTATATTGAGGGATTAATTAACCATGTTAATCAAGGGATACCTGTATTTCAAATCAAAAGATTTACGCCAGAAACAGTTTGAACATTTAAAGAAAAATACCCTTTTCTGTTTCAATAAATTTCAGCATTATCTCCACTCAGTGATTGAATGCATATATGAGTGCAATCAATTGTAACATAAATACCAGGAAATTTTATGTTATAGTAAGCTTGACTAATTTGTAAAAAACATGAAAAAATTATAAAGAAATTAAACATGACAGCATTATTAATTGTATTATATTTATATCAACTGTTTTATTAAAGAAAAGTGATATTTTTATGTAATTTTAAGGATGACAATATAACATTTTAAAATTTTTCAGAAACACAGCAAAATGTTTACTTTTATAATAAAGCCTGATGAAATAGAAGAAAATGTTTTAGATTTGCAGTATTTTCAATATCTTAAAGTTGACAATTTTAGTTTAGAAATGATCACTTTTAAAAATTCAGTGTTTTGGATGGATAAATTCAAGACATTGTGGAAAGATTTGGAAAAATTAGAAGATTGTGATTTTTTCATGATAACAACATGTTGGGCATGACTTTTTACAGTTTTCATCTTTGAAAAAAATTAGCATTGCCATTTTGTCTGGATTTAGTTCAACTTATAAATGTGAGCAAGTATTTTCACACATGAAATTTATTTTAAGTAAGAACATGAGCAGCTTAACTACCGAAAATTCAGATGCTTAAGATGACTAACTATAAGCCATACTTGACTAAATTGACGTCACAACTTCAGTAACAGGGGAGCCATTGATTTTGAAGAGAAAAATAAAACTCATTCAGTTATGTTTCTTTTTATAATAATTAAGAATTAGATGAT
>NW_019386014.1:192320-192857 GCF_000671375.1 Centruroides sculpturatus | reverse complement strand
AAAACAGAAAAGAATACTTCTGTATTATTTAATATTTGTTTTGTTTTTTTATACATTTAAATGTTGTGATATTTTACATCTAAACTTGTTATTAACAGGAATATAAAACTATTTCCTCTTTTGTTATACTTTTCTGTTCTATAAGTCTCTTTTAGTGTTTTTAAATTGTACTACAGTAGAACCTCGAAAACTCGGTCTAATGTGGACCGAAGGGTGGCCGAGTTTGTGAAAATGTCGGGTTATCGGGAATGGGGTTAAAAAAAAAAAAATAAGTATGAGTGTTTCCTCAGAAAATACTGTACTGTACTTGTATGTATTGTTTACTTGAGAATATAACAGAGAATAAACTGCCCAAATACCCTTAAACAAAGGAAAAGTACGTCCTTTATGAAGGCATAGAGCCTTTACTACATGAAAATGAAAATTAATGAATACACTGTGTACAGTAATTTACCTGATAAGACAGACCTCAGAAAAATACTTTATGAGAGCTTTTATACTTTTATAAAGCTGTCTATAATGAAAATTAATTAACTA
>NW_019386014.1:160344-183134 GCF_000671375.1 Centruroides sculpturatus | reverse complement strand
TACTACAGATTTAATATAGAGATTGCATGCTTTTAACATAATTATTAACTAAATGTTATTAATTCTTCTCCCATTTTCGAAAATTCCAGAATTTATTCTAAATGTAATATCGCCGTCTTCCTCCGCGACCCTTTCACTTTTAAAAATCCGCATATAAAATAGTACGACATTTGATTGCTAATAACTCTGATTAACTCCTTTAGTGAATACTACAAATTTAATATAGAGTTTGTATACTTTTAACGTAACTATTAACTAAATTTTATTAAAATTTATTAGATGCCACTCCGACAGTTCCCTTGTTAGTGAGGTTTTACTATATAAGTATTTATTTTTAATAATTTGTTTTGAATCTAATTTGATGAAGTTTAAATCTTTTATAAAATTCTTATTTTTAAGTGATTTTATATATATAATTCTTAAATAATATATATATTCTTAAATAAGAATTTGTTATTCCATAAACTCTTGATTATTGAATTTTGTTGTAAGGAAACTTTTAATATATTTTTATGAAAAATATTTGTATTTAAAATGCAAAATTATATTGACTACACTATTTTTCTAAGGTGATGTCAGAAATGATCTTTATCTGACTTTGGATAAAGGAGAATTTGAAAAAGGTGGAAAATCAACAGGAAAAAATATAGAAGCTTCAGTAGTTTTAGTTAATATAGAAGGTTATATTTTAGAGGTAAATATCTTCATTAAAAATCATAATATATTTATACATTTTTTTGGCATGATATGAAGTTCCAGAAGTTATTAATATATTAGAAATAATATAATTTTTTTTGAAATTAATTGAAAATTAAATCAATTGTTATAGGCCATTATATATTCCACTAGTTAGAGGTCTATTAAATTTGCTGAATTAAAAAATATATATATACTGTATGCACTGTACATATGTAGTTGACATGGTTATTTTATGTTTATAGGTATCTTAACATAAACAATGTTATGTATATTTACAGAATTTTTTCTATAAAAAATGCATACTAATAATTATTTATTACACTATTTATTATTAATTGACATCATATAAATGAAAATCTGTGAAATTTTGTTTAAGAAGAAAACTTCCAGTCATAGAACATAATTTCATATACAATTATTGTATTGTTTTTGCAAAGCTATTAAATCTTAATTTTCTAAAAGACTATACATTTGATTTTTTTTATAGAATTTTCAATTTAATCATTATTAGACAATCCCTTTGTTAGGGGAATAGTTTACATTAAAAGAAAATTTTATTAATGAAAATTAGAACACTATTTATTCAATGCAGTGTAATAATAGGAAATAGTTGTTTTTTTTAATATTAAAATGATATACTCTGAGAGTCAAAAATTATCTTAATGTGAGAACTGAGGGGTATGACTACATTGTACCTCCGTGGATCAGCTTTCAAGTCGGTGGGACTTGCTCACTTGTCAGAGATGGCTTAAATTTTTAGATTATCCCAAGGGAATGGGACTAATTTATTTCGGTCTGGTCGAGTGTAGGAGGGAGGAGTGCCGTCGGTAAGGTGACAGGTGATATATGAGTAAAAGAAGACACCAACTTAACAAGGAAATAATGATTTATTAGCTATCTATATAGATGGTACATGAACTATTATTGAGGGAAAATTCTGAGTTCCTAAATGTGAAGGGCCGAGAGAGAGTTTACAAAAAATCTGTTCCATACCTCTTCCTGTATGTAGATTTTCTTGAGGAAAAAGATACTGGTATCCACCTGGTCCAGAAATGGTACACAATATTGGAAGGACACAATATATGGATAGGACACAATATTAAAGCAGTTGCCAGACACTAGCTGGTTGATGAACGACTCCCCTGAGAGGGGGTAGCAAGTGGCTTTTATAGGTTTGTCATGGGAGAATAGTCACGTGATTACTTGTTGTTAGGTAAAAGGTACGCGGATATGTCAAAGTTGTTCCCGGGACCATGCTAACTATCAACTTTGGAGTTGGAATGTGGGATTATTTTCGAAGTGGATGGATGTTTACTTTAAACGAAAGGGGAGATTGGAATTTTTCCCTTTTTTTAAGTTAGGTTTTAGCTTAGGATTTAAAGAAAAATTTAATTGAGGGTTGAGGAAAATACGGGATATTAATCAGAAAAATCGGTAAAAATTCCGGATTTCACATTCAATTTAAAAATAGAGTACATATGATCATGTATTTTCATAATTTCAAAATTACTTAAAAGAAAATCAGCTCCTGGTATGGACGACATAAAAAATGAATTCATTATATATCTTCCTGATAAAATGTGTTTAGAAATTACTCAAACTCTTTAACAAGATTAAGGAAACATCAAAATTTCCTGAGCATTGAAAAAATGTGTTGTGCAAATGATTTACAAGAAATGAGACAAACTAAAGCCTCAAAACTATCATCCAATAGCATTGTTAAATACCTTTAGAAAATTGTTCACTGGAATTTTGGCAGATCGGTTGAATCAATGGATAATAGAATTTAATGTTATCTCCCAGTTTCAAGGAGCATTTGTTAGAGGAAGAGATACTATGTACAACGTCTTTATACTTAATGGTTTAATACAGTATGTCCTGTCAAGAAAAAGACGTAAAATCTATTTGATATTTGTGGATTTGGAAAAGCTTTCGATAGAATCAATTTTAATATTTTATGGAGAAAGTTACATTTATTAGGAGTTTCAACTTCGTTCATTAAGCTACATAAAAATCTATTTGCCTCTCACATGATACATTGTGTTACAAATCTGGCAAATACTAAGGGTGTCATTTCTGGTGGTGGTTTACCTCAAGGGAAACCTTTAAGCCCCCTGTTATTTATATTATTTATTAACAATTTACTGCAATTATTTTTTACCTCTGAAACTTCAGGATTTACTCTTGGAGAATCTGTTGACCTACATTGCTTAATGTACGCAGATGATGTAGTTCTGCTGGCAGATTCAAAAATAGGTTTGCAATGAAAACTTTCTTTGCTAGTTAATTATGCAAAAAGAAATGAACTTATTTAACATACAAAAAACGAAGGGAATGGTCTTTTGCAATGGAGGCAGACTACTAAAATCTGATAAAATATTTGTGAATAATACTGAAATTAGTTTTGTTTCATATTTTAAGTATCTAGGAATACATTTTTCTTCTTCTGGTGCATATAATCATTTCAATTTAATAGCCAAAGACATACAGAATAAGACAGACTACATGCTTACTCTACAAAAACGAATGAGGCTAAGTTCTATGAGCATTATCTTTAAACTTTTTGACGCTTTTATTAGTTCTAAGGTGACTTTTTATTTCCGGTTTGAGGACTGGAGTTTCTGTCTAAACTAGAAAAAGTACAGATGAAATATTTTAAGAGACTTTTTAAAATAGAACGTTCAGCTTCAAGCTCTGCAGTTCATCTTGAATTGGGAAGACCTCCATTGGAATTGAAATTTGTCAAGGCTATTCTTCTGTTTTGGTCAAAAGTTATGGAGTTACCCTTGTACGATTTGTGCCGAATTACTTATAATGTTTTGTTAACAGCAGTCAAACCTGATGAGAAAAGTTGGCCTGCTTCAGTTAAGAATATTTTTGATAGCTTGGGTTACTCCTTTTTATTTTCAACTTGATCAGCTTCATTGTTGAGAACTCACTTAAATGCAATAATTCAAACTAGGTCAGACCAGCTGTGGAATCAGGATATATCGTCTATTTCAGCTAAACGAGTTAATTTGTTTGAAACGTGCTTGGGATGGTATACAGCAAACTACTTAAACTGTGAGACTAATTTTTCCACAAAAAGCCTCATTATACAACTTAGACTTAATAGATTTCGGATTCTGTTAAAGGGCTACCGGATAAATATATCAAGAGAAGTTTTGTAGTTATTGTGGTAGTAAAGTGGAAGAGAATCTCTTAATTCACTTGTTTGTCCAGTGATATATCAACTAAAATGTCTTGTACTAGGAGATTTCAGGTATAATCATTTGAAAAATGAGGATATGACAAAAATTACTTTATTTAAGATCATCTCCTCCTTTTCTAAATTTTTAGAATTTTTGTAATAATTTATTATTATGTATATTAATTAAATAACATTACTGTATATAACCAAATTATTCCCCAATTGTAAGAAATAATTTAAATCAATAAACATTAAATTAAATTAAATAATTTAAACTCATTGATGAAGTGTAATAAGTGTATATCAATACATACAAAGAGTGATTACATGTTATTGTATAAACAAAGACTAATGCAAAAATCATATGTTAAACCAAAATTCAGAGAAATATTTAGCTTAAATATATTAAGGAGAAGTGAATAAAACTAAATTACTATAATCTGAGCAAGTGCAAACTTGATTAGAAGGGGAAAAAAGTATTGTCACAAGTCAAGTTTTCATTATTAAAATTAAATTTATAAAACTTTTAATGAAATTAAATTTTTATTAATTTTTCTATATTAAAAGTTATTTTAAAGTATTTTAATAGTGAAAAAAAAAATCAGAAAATACTACTATGAGATGAGATTAGCTCTACAATAGTTTCAGAAATCCAAACAGTACTTTTATTTAGAATTTTTAAAAATGATTTGGACAAACTCTGAAACTTGATTATTTTATAACTACTTCCTAATTGGGATGCAAAATGACGCTCATCCCAATGGAAATGTGATATATTTTTGTCAGAAAATTGACATTATTTGAGGGTATGTGCCTAAGGAATATTTGATTATCATGCATATGAAAATGATAGATTTGTAGCATGGGTACAGATAAGTAAACAATGACCTTTTAATTTTATCTACATGAATAAATTTATAAGATCAAATACATTATAGTGGCATGCATTCTATATACTATCTTAATATATTTAATCATATATGTCTTTATACATCTAAAACATCTATCTTACACAGTCATTTATACCAATGGTGCGCAAACTATTTTCATTTCCGACCTCCCCATTTTGTGTAAAATTTTGTCGTGATCCCTGGATAGACAGTAGACATTTTTTTAATCATCAACGCAGTTAAAGTGAAATTCTTTCTGGGATTTGAACTTATGTTTCTGCCTTTTTTAGAAGATAAAACACCTAATTTTATGAAACAATGGTTTTATTTATGCATATGGGTATAAATATTTATTTAATAAAAATAGTTTGAATTCTTATGATGTAACGGTTTTTAAATGTGAGGTATGCTATTCTATTCTTATAAATAATATAATTTCATTTCACTATTTTACTGGTATTTGATACTCGTTGAAGAAAAGTCTTATATTTTTTATTGTCAAATAAATTTCTTTGAATTTGGCGACCCCAAAAAATTTTCTTGCGACCCCTCTGGAGGTCGTGATCCACAGTTTGCATGCCACTGATTTATACCACAATGAAAAACCTTTAATGATAGAGAATTGACTAGTATTTTGACATTTTTTTTCTCCATATATTTATCTAAATTTGACAAGAATTCACTTATAGAGTTCAGCATATTTCAGAGTTTAATTTAGTTCTTTCTTAGATTTCAGCTATGTCTTAGTTAATTGTACTATTTGTTAAAACTGGAGATGATATGTTACTGAATTCTGTCAGGACAATCTGATACCAATAATTTTTGATTTAATCCAATACTGATACTTGTTTCTAGCCATACTCTACAGGTGTTAGAAATAAATTAAAGCATGAAAGCTCTTTGATTTAGAAAATATTCACTTTAGTCACTAACCATTTAAATTCAGAAATAAAGAAACTATCTTGTTACACCTAGCTTTCCTGAGTTTATAAGAGAGATAAATTTAAAACATATAAAATTATTAATTTTTAGGAAAATACTGTTTAAATATCCAAGTTCTTAGGTGTAAAACTTGACTTTAGCAAAGAAAGAAAGAGAAAAAAAAAGAAAGATATTTTTCATAGTATAACTTTAATGTAGAAAGATTTTTCTGGCATCACAAATTATATTGTTGGTGTTAATTATCTTTTGTTTACATACTTTGAGTTGTAAGAATGGGGTTGCTTTTATGATAGTTCTTCATGATTTTATATGAAACCAGATATTTTTTATTGTATTGTTTTTTCTGTAGCACAATTCATGTTTCCTCTTTTTGTTATTTTTTGATACATTGTAAGTTAATAGTTAAAAGCCACTAAGTAGTGAATGGATATGAAGAAACAGGTAATTTTATGTATTGTCACAGTTCTTACACTGATGTAGGCAGAAATTAATGAGTTGTTAGATGTGGAAAACCAAATACTTAGTTCATTACAACAAACAAACAGACAAACAATCCTCTCATATATGTATATAAGTTTACAAATCAGTATAAGGGTTCTTTTTGTCTTTTTGCATCCTGGTCCTAGGGTAATTGTTGTAATTATCTAGTATGCCTAGGCTTGACTGCAATCCAGTTTTTTTTTAGAAAAACTAATAAATTACCTAGTGCTTTAGTATTTCTTCTAGCAATTATTTTCTTAAAATACAAATGTTTTCAGTCTCAGATAACGAGCAAAAAAAATTTGAATGAATTTTCAAAAATTTGATGGAATTTTAACATAGCTAATGACATAGGAGTGTTCTATGAATTCAGAAATTTTTAAAAAAATAATTGCTGAAAGAAGTATTAAAGCAGTAGATAATTATTAGTTATCTCATTTCCAGCTTTAAATATTTTGAATGCTTTTTAGAAAAAACTGAACACATCTTGAATAAATTTATAATAGTATAGAAAATTTTCCAGATTAAAAAATTATTGCCATATCATCAACTAGCTTGAAATATTGCCATATTCAGCAAGAACTCTCCAGACCTGGCAACAATGATTATATGTTTCTTGTCCATTGTTAAAAAGTAGACATATGTTACTGCTGTAATTTTTTTTCTTATGTTACTGTTTGATCTTCAAAAACCTTAATTTTGATGTGAATGTAATAGAATATATATATATATATTCTGAATTTATATATCAAAAAATCATATGGAAGCAATTTAAATTAAATCAATGTAAGTTATCTACAATAACACTTAATAAAAAATTATTACTGTTAATTTGTGTACTTTGAATTTATTATGCTATGAGAGCTTCAATCTTGTACAGACAGACAAATGGTAATGAAAGTTATCTTGTTCTTCTATTTGGTCTTTGTTGAAGATTCTGTATCTGGAAATAAAGAAAAGACAAATTAATCAGGCAATATTATACTACAATTAATAATTAGAAATTAGAGGTAGATGTTAGGTGCCATCTCTTATCAAAAGTTGTAACTATAATTTTAATATGATTTAGAATAGTCTAGAAGAAAAAAATTGGCTCAGAGTGGGAGTCAAATTTACAACTTCCACTTACTGTGCAGTGTGCTGACCAGTTATGCCACCCAGACCGCTGAGTTCTTCTCTTCCAGACACATTGAAACTTTAGATATAGATATAACCATCCAATGGTTACTCATGATGTTGACTAGGGACGTATTCAACACCCACTGGCCTACTCCAGCATGGTACTCAGCCTACTATTGTATTATTCGGCATGGCACATATACATATAAAGAAAAGATGTACTTAAACATAAAACAATAATTAATTTTAAGAGTAACTCTATACAATGCTTTTTTTCATAAAATAATTATAGAAAACAAAACTTAGTATTTATGAAAATTTTTTGGATATTTGTATAAAGTTAAAATTGCTAATATAAATGAAAATACTAATTATTGTAACAGTTATGTTATGATGTTATTTGTGATTACTTTTCTAGTGACTTTATAACATGTTAACTAAGTATCAATAGTAATGCTTGCACAAAGTTTTTACTTAAATTTATTTTCCCATTTCAGGGGTACCTCATCTATTATGGAATAAGTTGATTGATTGAATTTATTATGTTGTTATAAATTACATGTTTAGAAGACATTTTTTCCATTCCTTGGTTATTAATTACAATTGCAAATTACTTAATCACTTTTCTTAATATATGAACTACTATTAAATTGAAAAGTTATCATTTCTAATTATTGCAGCTATGATTTACACAAAACATTTTGATGCAATTATGGTAAAAAAAAAAGATGCATTGCATTATATTGAGTTCATGTAGACCATTATAGAATTGTTTTATTTTTAAAATAATTTATAATTAGTTTTTTATTTACAATTCTAGTTTAATCAATAAAGAGAAAATTATATAATTTTGTCATGTGGAGATATAAGCTAACCAGTCATTCCTTAAATAATGTTATGCTTAGATTTGATTGAAAGTATTATTTGGCAATGCATTTTAATTTTTAAAGTATATATTTTTCAAATTAATTAAATATGCCTGAGTCTTTTCAGATTTAGGTTAATTGTAATTGTACAATAAAGAATTATTTTTTTATAAATTTTACTTAGTTATTTAACAAAATTTTATAAGAACAGTGGAGAATATTTAAGACATTTTCAAATTAGTATTTAATATAAACAGTTTTATGCTAAATCATGTCAGTTTTTAAGTATTTATATAGCAATTTCTTATGGAAATTGATTTGTTAAAATATAAAATGCAATTAGTCAGTTAAATATTTTGTTAAATTAATATTTTATTTTTCTGCAGAAATGTATCAGTGCAGGATCAGGACAAGAAATGATTACAGAATATCAGTCAATGGTACTATATCACAATAATTCTCCTCGGTGGGCTGATGTAATAAAGGTAATAAATATATTATTGTTTTATTTAATAATATAATAAAATGATCATGAATATATGACTTTAAAAATTTGAAGAATTTATATTTATTTAAATTTTTTATATCAAAACAATTTAATTAAATCAGTTAAATTCAATGTATCAGTTAAATTCAATGTGGTGTTTGTAAACATACACAATAATATCTATAAAAAAAATAATAAAAACCAAATTATGAAATGGTTTATATTGCATCAAACTTATATGCAAAGGCCAGGCATTGGATCTGTATGTCAAGATCCTTTTTCTTCTGCACATTGGAAATTTAAGAAATGTCTAAATCAAGGATTTGAATTATGTAGCTACCACATTTGTGATTTACATTGTCACCCCATCTTTGATGCAAAGTAAAGATCAGTTTGTTACAAAATGATATGAATAAATCTTTTTAAACATTTATAAAAGTTTATTAATAATGGAAGTGATAGTAATGACTATGGAGTTTATTCTCATTGATTGAATATCAAGATTCAACTGGTTATTGATTGCTAAATTACAATAGACTGGTGGGAAGGCGGGTGTACACAATTGTCAGCTGACAATTAACTTTAGCAGTTTTCATGCTTGTTGAAAAGGCAAGAGGTTTGTTTTTTCAGAAGGAACAAGAGAATGGAAAAAAGGCACAAAGTAATGGGGACAATAAAGATTGTAATGAATAAAGTCCACACATTTTCCTTTTTTTTGTATCTAAGTGAAGTCAGTGAATACACAATTTTAAGTTGTGTTGTTGTTTTATTTTTTTGTGACAGTCCTTACACTCAGCCACAAATCACTGAAACAACTGGATAATAATAATTATTATTGCTGTTGGTAGATTGTGCTAAGTAGATATCAATGCCTAGTACTACACTTGTGTCCAAAATTAAAGCAACAAACACAAAACCTGTGTATAATAAATACAATGAAATAAAGCTACTTCATTATTGAAAACAATGTTTTTAATTAATTGATTTTACATACATACATACATACATACATACATACATACATACATACATACATACAGTATACCTTAAGTGATTAATAATTAGCAATTATATATGTATGTACAGTAGAACCTCGATTATCCGGACCTCTATTATCCGGATTTTCGATTATCCGGATTGTTCAAAATAAACAAAAATTTTACGAGTTTGCTGATTTGCATTTGGCGAATTACGACACTGTTTATGTACGTGATGGAATGCATAACATTTTTTTGTTTCAACAACGTCTCACCCGGCACAGTGGTCGTAAACTCTTAAATATATTTTGCGTCGTAATAAAAATATAATTTGACATACGTATTTATAAAAAATTTTATTTTCAAATTACATCATTTCTATAACCAAGGACGGCGTAATGCCTCGCGCCTCGAAGGTTTATGCATTACTTAAAAGCCGTGAATGCGACGAAAAAATTTTACTCGTCATAAAACGATAAATAGTTTGTCAAATTTTTATTAATAAAAATGCAGTTTCAACTGCTTTTTATTTTATAAAATCCGTCTTCTTGCGCTACCAGAGGGCCTTTTAAACAATAGCTAGTCTGTTAGCGCTGGTCAGTAGTAGTCCAAATTCAATACGAACGTTTGTTTTTTGAAAATTTGATTACGATTTAAATACAGTATTTACTTTTAATATTACCGATACGTCATCGAAAAGAAAACGTGTTGTATTATCATTAAAAGACAAATTAAAGTATTTGTTTCGATTATCCGGATTTTTCCTTATCCGGACGACCTTCATCCCCAATTAGTCCGGATAATCGAGGTTCTACTGTATATATTTAATACAATTTTTATTTATTTATATACTATAATCTATTTATTTGTATATCTTTAATAAATATGTTAATCTACATAATTTTTAAATAAATTTCTATCAGTTATGCCAATTTACAATGAATTTAATAGTTTGACAATGAATTTTGGATATGTTACCTGGTAAAGCTGCTTTAGTTAAGCTGCTGCTGGTTGCTTTAAATGGTTTACACTTTTGAAAGAAACTGCTTTACTTCTGCTATTTTGCAGTTTGTAAACACTATAAATGAAGCATTTATTCAGAAATGATACAAAATAGTATCAAAGATAACCTATGACATACATATTCCTCAACCTAAAAATTTTTTCAAATATTAATACTTTCTCATTTGTGGCAACTATGTTGAATTTTATCTTCACTACTTTCAAACTTCAATGCACTAGTGCTACAATCACTACTTTAAAATGGAAGTTTGTAAACTTTTTTCAACAAAGTTACTTTAAGTAGCTTTACCAGGCAACTTACCTTACATATTTTATGTTACTTCAAATTTTATGAAGTCTGAAATCATTAAAGCATTGTGATAATTTTCTTATTACTAATTAATTTTAATAAATTTATTTTTTAGCTTGTAATACCTATTGAAAGATTTGATGGTGCTCACGTCAGAATCGAGTATTACCATTGTTCAAGTAAGATAATATAAAAATTTTATATTCATAATTTCATTTATCTAAAATTCACTTCTAACTATAGTCAAAAATTTAAATTGCAATTATTGATATTTCTTTAATCTTTATACCAAGTATTTCTGTTGGTTATATGTTCAATTATACAAATTTTAAAATATGCACAAGTAAAAATTTTGTAAACATTACTGATGTAAAAAATTTTAGTTATTTTTTATAAGTGTTTGATTTTATTAATTATAATGATAAGAATTAATGAATATAAGTTATATTCATTAATTATTATATTTATTATTTTATTGAATTTCTAATTTGACTTTTCTTGAAATTATTTAATTGCTTAAATTTTTTAGCTCGTGATAAAGATAAGAAGTTGTTAGGATTCTCTTTCATTCAATTAATGGATGATAAAGGTACAATTTTACGAAATGGCACACATGAACTTTATGTTTACAAGGTAAATAACTCATTTTTTCCTAGAAATATTCTTAGAATAATTTAATAACAGTTATAAATCTATAAAAGAAATAGTGATAAAAATTTGTTTATTTAATGTTTTTTTTTTTTAATAGTTTTTTGTGTTTGTCTTTTTAATATTCTTTTACCATAAAATTTAATTTTTGTGCTGGAATTATTAAGTTGAAATAAATGTGTAATGTAAATGAAAGTTACTGTAAATATTTTAGTTATAATTTTAAAATAAAAATTTTTCAATATTTTAGTGTGAAGAAAAATGTAAACTGCAAGAACCTAGATCATATTTAAGTCTTCCTTCTGGTCCTAAAGATGGAGGTGGCTCTACTCCAGGTAGTGCAGGAAGTTCTGGTCCAGTACCTCCTTCTCCTCCACCATTTCCAACAAATATTATTGGACAATGTTTTATTCGAAGTCCAAGAGAGAATGTATATATCAATACTCTTTTATGTTCTACAAAATTAACTCAAAATGGTAAATATATGTTTTTATAAATATATAAATTAAATGTGTCATTATACAAAACTTTGATATGTTTTAAATGATTTTCAAAATAATTATTTTATTTTCATTTTACATATACAGTATAACTTAGAAAAACAAGAACTTCAACCCATTTAAAAAACATAAATAAAAGAAAACTCAATTAAAAAACAAACAAAATTTAAGAACAACAAAAATAATTAATATTATATTTAAGAAAAATTAAAATATTGTGGAAAAATATTTACTTATATAAAATATGTTCAAATAGAATTTAAACTTGATGATCTTCAGATTAAGGTTTCCCTTAAGTAGGTTTTAAAGTAGTTGAAAAATAAAGATCAATGTATCTTTGCAGAACTGATAAGATTTATTATGATGCGAATGCTTTTAAAAAACATTGAGGATATAATAAATCTTTCTAGCTGATTAAAACATTATTTTTTAGAAACACAAATGTAATTATTACCTTATAAAAAATTCCAAATAATTCAAAATCTGGGAAAGACTTATTAAATTTAAGTTAATTTGTCAAGTTATCAAAAATGTAAATATAAATAGACAAGAATTAAGTAGTTTTTTCTTAAATTATTTAAAGTAAATGAATGAAAATTTATTTGTGTTACATTGTAATGTCAAAAATGGGATAGATTTGCCCCAGAGAATAGAAAGCTGTGTTTGCAATGTTTTATCATTAAAAAAAAATATTCATTGACACTGTTAGACAAATATATACTTAGCTATAAAAATTCAGTTCAAATTTATCATTTAGTAGTCACTTCTTTTCACCTGTAANTCAGAAAATATATTGGCACTCAAAATTAATGTCTAGATTCTAGATGCCAATTTTGACAAAAATATATATAAGATTATTTAGAAATTCAATTATTTAATGTGAATAACATTACAGATCTATATTATAAATCACTTAAAATTCAGTTGATAGTATTGATTTTTCACTGAAAATAATCTTATATTATATCCCTTAGCTTTTTAATGCTTTTTGAATTGGAGATTAGCCCTTGCAAATGCCTGTGCAGACTGGGTGTTTTTGGTTATTTTTAAAAAAATCATAAAAAAAGAACTAACAATATGCCATATTTTGGGATTGTCACTTTGTACTTTTGTTGATATTAAGTAATCAATAGAATAATCATTAACAAGAAAAAAATGTTTTAAAAATTATAATAAAATGGCTTTTTTTATATATTTGAAAAATTTTTGATAGGTATCAATTATACAAGCTAAGATAAAATAAAAAGCTTCAGCATTTTATTTGGTACTTATTTTGGTATTTCAATCTTTGACTCAGGATTATCATTTATAAAAGCTATAGTTTTATCAATCAATAACTTTCTTACGACAGCCATTTTACAGTAAAAAGTAATTTATTCATCTGACGGAAATTCAAAAAAAAAATTTTATTAGACGTTAAATGTGATTTTATGTTAAACTTAAAGTATAAATTTTTTGAATTTTTAATGAGTTTTTTAATTTGTATGTTCATTGAAACAAATATTTTCCTAACTACCAAAGAATTTAATATGTTATTGTAATTATTGAATTATGTGATTATCTATTACAAAAAAGGAATGAGTAGATTAATTGAAAGAATTGGTGTTCATGAATAATAATTACATTGATATTTTATATGTACATGTAATTTGTATTTTGCAATAACAGAAAAATCTTATAATACAAAATTTTATAAATGATGCAAATGAGTGAATGTGATATGAAATTAAAAATGAATTATTAGTTTTTCATTGAAATACATTTTTATAATTTTAATTATTGTTATTGTTTCATGCAGGTGACTTGTTGTCATTATTAAAATGGAAAACTCATCCAGATAAGATACAAGATACATTAAATAAAGTTATGAAACTAAATGGAGAAGAAATTGTTAAAGTAAATATTTTGATAATTTGTTTTATTTTGAATAATTTTAATAAATGAACATCACAACAGTGTAGATTACTTTTTACATAATGATGATGAACTAACTATTTATAAGGATACAATTTTAANAGACAACGAATACCAAAACGAACATTAGTTTTGATTTATCGAGTAGTATTTTTCAGAAATTTTAACAAAATAATTATAAATTTTATATAAATTCGTGTTGCTAAGATTATTTAAACTTAGTTTGAAATCGAGTGGCGAATTAGAATTACATATTTGAGATATTTTATGATAGTTACGCAGTCTAGAAAGTTCTTGACAATTATGAATTAGATGAAATAATGAAAATTCTTCAGAATTACATAAAGGGCAATAGGATCTTGTTAAGTCAATATAAATATTATTAATAAAAAGAGAATATTTATTTAGACGGAGTTGAATTATTAATCGTTTAACATTTAGACTTACTGGCTGTGACATATAAGATTGTAAGGGCGGAATTNAAATTTTATATAAATTCATTTTGCTAAGATTATTTAAACTTAGTTTGAAATTGGGTGGTGAATTAGAATTACATGTTTGAGATATTTTATAATAGTTACACAGTCTAGAAAGTTCTTGACAATTATGAATCAGATGAAATAATGAAAATTCTTCAGAATTACATAAAGAGCAATAGGATCTTGTTAAGTCAATATAAATATTATTAATAAAAAGAGAATATTTATTTAGATGGAGTTGAATTATTAATTGCTTAACATTTAGACTTACTGGTTGTGATATATAAGATTGTAAGGGCGGAAATTGCAATAAATCGATGTACCATGGATGATAACTACTTTGATATAATGAATTTTGATCTTTGTTTATTACCTGCGAAATTACAGAGTCTATTAGAAGTGAATAGCTGAATTTCCAATCATTAATATTATCTTTTAAATAGTAACTCCAATACACCAAAAGTATTAGAATTTGATTTAGCTTGTATTGCCATAATTGTTTAAATTCCGGTTTTTACTTTGATTAATATTTTGTTGATGTAGATATATTATTGTATTATCGTTTTTAAATTTATTTCTGTAATAAAATTTTATTATGCGTTTCAATACAAAAGGGAAGAACCAAGTTTGATTTACTTTGTGCCTCAGTAATAGTTCTTTCTAGTTGGAATAATTTGCGTAAATAATAGATGTGAAGATATTCCAATTTATATATATAGTCTAAACTCCATATTGGACTTGCATAATATATTATAGGAACGATTGTTGAGTTAAATAATTTAATGTGAATTTTCAAATTGGTAGTTTTCAACTTAGAACATACAAATAGTAGATTATCTATGGCTTGCTTTGCTTTGATTTTTATTTTGTTAAAATGTGCTTTAAAGGATAAGTTTCAATCAAACCTGACTCCCAAATAGTCTATTTAATTTACAGTTTGCAAAAGAGTATTTTCATGATATAATTTAGTGTTATTTTCAGATATTTTACAAGTATTGCGGAATATGATAACTTTCGTTTTGGTCAGATTTATTGCTAAATATAGTGATTCAAGAAATTTATTGAGTTGATTAATTTTCCTTTGTAGTGAAATTTTTGTTGGGGCCAGAAGCACAAGATCATCAGCAAAAAGAATATAGTGAAGGACTCTATTTCCTATAATAATTCCATTAGTTGATTCGGTAAAGAGATGATCAATACCTATAAGGTAAAAATTGAATAAATATGGAGAAAAGGGATCACCTTGAAGAATTCCACGGGATAAAAATAAAGTTTGAGAGAGATTATTGCCTTGTTTTATCTTGATGTTATAGTTTGAGTATAGTTTTGAGATTGCTGAAGTAAATTGGGTACTTGCACCGCAAGATTTAAGATTGTGAACCAACAGAGGAACGTATATTAATCAAAAGCTTTTTGGATATCAATGAAGGAAGCATATATTTTCCTGTGTTTTCTTAAAAGATATAGTTGAATTATCATTAATAAAGTGAAGATTGCAAATTCGGTTCCTTTATTTACAGTGAATGCATATTGGAATTCGGCTTCCATTCCCATAATTTTAGTCCATAGCTTAAATTTGTTTGCAAGAAGTGAAGTAAAACATTTTCTTATAACTGATAGCAATGCTATTGGTCTATAGTTGCTAGGAGAGGAAAGATTGCCTTTTTTATGGATCATCATAAGAATGGCTGAGTTCCAGGATTCAGGGAAGAATTCAGATTTGTACATACTGTTAAATAAATTTAATATTTTTAATCTAGAATTGTTTGATAATATTTTTAAGAAATCGGTAGGAATATTGTCATTTACTGGAGTTATTTTACTTTTTGATTTTTTAATGCATCATCCAATTCAGTAATAGTAAAGTCAGAATCTAGAGTATCATTATAAACTTCTATACTTGTATTTAACGGTACTTCTGTATGGATTTGTAGAAATCTATTATAAAACTGCTTTCAGGTATTAAAATCTATTGTAATAGAATTTTCATTTAAATTTGATTTAGGCCGAAATCTTCGTATTGTATTCCAGAACACTTTACCATTATTGTTATTTTTAATTAAGTTTTGTTCAATTTTGCGAAGATAATTTGACTTTTTAGTTTTAAGGAGATTATTATAGGTTCGTTTAGCTTTTTTATAACTGTTAAAGTTAAGTACAGTTGAATTTTGTTTGAATTTTTTTAATTCTGCTTGTTTTGTCATTCTCATTCCATAACAGTCAGAGTCAAACCATCCTTATTTAGCTTTACTTTGAATATTTCTTTTATTTTTATTTATATATATGTAGTCATTTAGTATGGTTGTTATTAGATTGTACACTTTTTCATTATTAGTACTTGTTATTACTGGAATGGCAATAAAACGATTATCAATCTCCCTCCGATATTTTAAAATTTTATATTTTATTTTTGGTCTATTGTTGCATTGGTTGTTGGTTCCCTTTGCTGATGATAGTTGAAATTTGGTTATTGTGGGAAATTGATCTGATGCATCCATTAATGTTGTCATAAAATTTGTGCAACAGTCCTGAAGTAGTTAGGAACATATTGTGAAGGTCTGAAACCCTTTTATCTGTTTTAAAACAGTATAAACCTCGGGTTTTCTCTGAAAAGGGAAAAAGGAGAACCTCTGCAGTCAATGACTGAGATGCTCTCCTCGAATAAGAAAAAAAAGGGGAATGTTAAAATATCAATAAACAAAATCTTCTCCATTTATTTAAAGGTAATTCTATAGATGTTAATATCAACAAGATGGGAATAAGAGATGTTTCTTATCACCTCTTCGGTTGCATGTAACACGTGGTTACGGCAATAAATCGCCTCGTTCATAGTTAAATGCGACATTTGATATAAACAATATTTAGATAGTTGACCAGATTAAAGAAATTATTGTCAGTTGAATGTTAATTTATGGATGAGAGCCATCAAAACTATAAAAATTTATATTATAAAATCATATCTTCTAGACACCAATAGCAATAAATTAAACAAACTTCTCTGTGTCAGTTGTCCGTACTAGCTAGATCTAAACATCAACACACTAACAGATGTACATATAAATCATCAATAATATCATAGTTCTCACCCCCTCAAATTTGGTATAAAGAGGGCTCCCAGCCAGTTATCTGGGTGGCCTCCAAGATAGCAAGAAACAACTGAGCAACTGTCTTTAACGCTGACCACCGGCAATGGACGTATAAGCAAAGGCTCGACTATCTACAACTTAGTAAGTAGAACTCTCTCCCTTCTCTCAGGTGGACTAGGGCTAATTAATAAATAAATAGTAATAAGGATCAGAGAATATCCTCTGTCGGAAATACGCGAGATGTAAGCCAGCTAACTGCTTATTGTAACTTTGGTTAGAAATTAGTAGTATTATTAATTATTTGTAACCTTTTTATATAGGACTAATTAATAAAATAAATAGTAATAAGGATCAGAGAATATCCTCTGTCGGAAATATGCGAGTTGTAAGCCAGCTAACTGCCTATTATAACTTNTTATTATTATCTTAAACATGTGTGTTTACTCGTACTCAGTCAACACCTTATCGACTTATCCGTGACCTCCCGCTCGATTTTTGCCCTCTTAAATTGCCATCCACTGACCCTGGGAGCGGGACTCACCTTCCCATTGTTGGAAAACGGTTTAAGCTTAGATGCTTAAACCCCGATTCTCACAATATTGTAAGATCAATTGTTGATTTCCCAGAGTGGGTTAAGCATGTATATTCTGCAGGAAAGTCAGGTTTAATATGACCATTCAGTATAAAAAGTTTGTTTTCAGTTATCAGGTCTAATAATTTTTTTCCCAAATTATTAACCTGTTTATCCTTAATTTCCAACTATTATAAATTAGATGATTAGGTCTCTTATATTTAGAGTCCATTACCTCACCAATTCTGGAATTGAGATTGCCCAATATTATAATGTACGGAGTTATATATTGCCATATATCAATAACTCTGAAGATTTCATTAAGAGTATTTAGATCACCAGGTGGTACATAAGTTAACATTATCATCAGTGTTTTATTATTATTATTTAATAATTTATTACTAGTTATTGCGATGAGAAGTAGTATATAATTCCTAGATTTTTTAACTTGGATTATTTTACAACACTTCCTTTCAATCAATAAACATAGACCACCACTCGGTCGTCCGGGACCTTCTGATTTACTTGCCATTGCGGATTCTATTATAAATTTATTCGAGAAATTTCTAGTATAAAACTTATCTGATGTTATCCAAGTTTCCATCATGGCAATAATAACCGGATTATATTTATTATGCAGAGAATTAACAAATGTAGTTTTGTATTTAAGTCCTTGGCAGTTCCAATTTACTATAGCAAAGGAGTGGTTACTCTCGAAATTAAGTGATTTTTGTGTGTGCCTTTGATTTGTATTATATCAGCTTCACAAGTTTATCAAGTTGGAATAAGGTAAAAAGGTATCTACATATACCAGACTTTTCATATTAATATTATAAGTAATTTTGTCAGTTCCTGTTAGTAAGATGTCATTATGTAATTTGGCTCGTGAATTTTGTTTTCGTATATCATGTAACACTGAAAGTAAATTTTTGCGTCTTATTCTTGAGTTTTTAGTGAGATCTGGAGATATTTGAATATCTCTCCAATCTTCAAGCTGATTTTGCATTTTCTTCTGAATAAAAGCAGAAAAGATCTGATTTTGAAGTTGGTTATTGTTAAAGGTTATTCTTATGGTTATTTTCGGTGGTTTCGTTAGTTGAACCACATCTAAAATATCATCTTGAACTATATTACAAATATTCAGTAAAGAAATAATAAAGTTATGAATTTCTTCTTTAGAAACAGTCTTCGAATTAGGATAGTTATATATTATGATGTTATTACGATTGTAATAATTAACTAGAGAATCCACTCTAAATTATGTAAGGTCCTTCTCAATCTGCATAGTATCAATTTGTTGTCATAAATTCGTAATCTGTTCTCCATTTTTGTTTGTTTTTCCTTAGTTTTATGTAAATTTTCATGAATTAAATTCAGTTCTTTCTTAATATCAGCAATTTGATTAAATAGTTTGTCATTAGATGTTTTTATAAGATTGGATATCCTATTCCATAAAACAGTAGATGAAGTATCTAATAAATCATCCGGGTTATGTAGTAAGGTATCAAATACAATTGGCTCACCTGAGAAATCTTGAATATTATGTTGATTTGACTTCTCATTAATGTTCCCGTGTCAGTGTAGGTGTCTTGAAGATTTTTATCTGATTGTAAATTAAAGTCTAATTAATCGGGAACTTGTAGCAGAGTTATCATTGCGTTTACTCACTGATTTGGTTCGGTTAAGTGGCGGTCTTCCCCGCTTAATTGGAGAATGTTGCATTGCCAATAATATTAGACTTTCCTTATTATTATTTATGCTTTTATCTATTAATTTTTTTAACAATTCAAAAAGATGGTTAAATCAAATAGTTGGTTTTAAAGTTATTGTCACAAATGAAGTGCGTAGAAAAGTTCACCAGCAGCACCGAGAGTTGGGAACGCCCCCCCTCTTATTATCTTAATTATTGAGAAGGTATTTGTATCAGAGGTAATGGATTAAATAATTAAATTATGTTTGAAGTTAAATTTGAAATCAGAAAATATATTGGCACTCAAAATTAATGTCTAGATTCTAGATGCCAATTTTGACAAAAATATATATAAGATTATTTAGAAATTCAATTATTTAATGTGAATAACATTACAGATCTATATTATAAATCACTTAAAATTCAGTTGATAGTATTGATTTTTCACTGAAAATAATCTTATATTATATCCCTTAGCTTTTTAATGCTTTTTGAATTGGAGATTAGCCCTTGCAAATGCCTGTGCAGACTGGGTGTTTTTGGTTATTTTTAAAAAAATCATAAAAAAAGAACTAACAATATGCCATATTTTGGGATTGTCACTTTGTACTTTTGTTGATATTAAGTAATCAATAGAATAATCATTAACAAGAAAAAAATGTTTTAAAAATTATAATAAAATGGCTTTTTTTATATATTTGAAAAATTTTTGATAGGTATCAATTATACAAGCTAAGATAAAATAAAAAGCTTCAGCATTTTATTTGGTACTTATTTTGGTATTTCAATCTTTGACTCAGGATTATCATTTATAAAAGCTATAGTTTTATCAATCAATAACTTTCTTACGACAGCCATTTTACAAAATATTGAAATTTTATTCAATATTTGCCACTTAGTGGTGGAAATGATAGATTTTTCATTGAGTATATTTCCTATGTCAACTACAGACATGTCTGTCATCCAGCTCCATAGAATAACAGTTAAAAGTGTGAATGAGTAAAATGTTACCTTCATCTTTTATAGAAAAAAAACTTTGTGAACAAGACTTGTCTGTAGATCACAGAGTGTTAAATAATATAATTATATTGCTATTGGAATATTTCTTTAGAAGTCTGGAAAGATAATAGAGAATGATAGATATTTACAATAGTAAAATGAGTTGAAGTATATTAAAAAAAAAAAAAAAAACTGAAGGAAATTCTCTGCAATATCTCGGGTTTAAATAAAAATGTTATCACAAATAAATAAATTTTAAAAAAGTGATAGAAAAGGAAATGCATATAATTGGTTGTACAATTTGAAACTTTTTTTTTAATTAAAAACACACAAATTACAAAAAAAATTACAACATAAATTTCAGTTCTGTTAAAATTTATGTTGTAATTTTTTAAGGTCCATAAGCATTAGTTGAATTTTTGTTTTTGAACTTAGTTTGAATTAAAAAATTAAGAAATTATAAAGATATTTTAATGTAGACATATCAGATACATATATGCAAAAATTTTTTAAAGTTTTTTATGTTAATGAAATAAAAGAATTTAAGGAAATAAGAAAATCAAAGATTTATACAATAAAATTAAAAGTATAAAAGAAACATGTAAAAAGGAATATTCTAAGATTGTTAGAAAAGAGAATACAAGAATAAGTGGAAGAGAGAGAGATTAGAAACAATGGTATTATGGGTATGCTTATAATAAGAATGTCAGTTGGAATGATGTTAAAGTAATTGTTAAAGAATGCAAAGGAGTATCAATAATGATTATGGACTAATTTAAAGAATGACCATTTAATTAACACAAAAATAGAAAAATGATATCTTAAATTATGATTATGAATACTAAAATATTACAACATGAACACTTGAAATTTTAACTTGGTTTTTAACTGTTTATATTGTAATTTTTAAGATTTATGAAAACAGTAAAGTATTGAATTTTTATTTTAAAATATTTCAAATAATATGCTATTTTTAGTTATCACATGAGGTATGCAAAAAGTAATTTTAATAATGAGTTGTTGAGCCTTGAAAATGTTCAACCAAAAAATGAATTTTTTTTTTCTTTCATCTTTTGTTTATAAGTTTTTCTAAATTCATATGAGTAGATGATTTTTTAATTATATTCTATTAAATATTGTTTATTTGAAATATAATGTTCATTAAAATTTTATAATCATTTAATTTAGTTTCTGCAAGATATATTGGATGCCCTTTTTTCTATGTTTTCAACTGGAGATGGAAATTCAACTACTCACTCTGGTCTTGTATTTAAAGTTTTGGTATGTTAAATTTATATAATGTTACCTTAATCTAGTCATAAAATGTTTATAATTAAACATAATCATTTAAATGTATAAAATGTATAAGGACCTTGAATAAGTTCTCGCTGTTTTTTTGTGAAAATTAACACTTTATTTAAAAAAAGTCATAATAAACACGTCACTGAAAGTATTGTCCGTCGCTAGCCACTACTTTCTCCTATCATTCTAGTAGCATTTGAATTCCATGTCGGAAAAATGACACGTTTTTTGAGGCTATCCAAGAATCAACCCATTTTTTGGCATCTTCATAAGAACGAAAGTGCTGCTCAGCCAGGCCACGTGACATCGATCGGAACAAGTGATAATAAGAAGGGGCGATGTCTGGTGAATATGGCGGGTGGGGTAGGACTTCCCATTTAAGCGTTTCCAAGTACATTTTCACCGGTTGTGCAACATGTGGCCAAGCATTGTCATGTAGCAAAATCACTTTGTCGTGTCTCTGCTCATATAGCGGCCGTTTTTCCTTCAATGCTTGGCTCAAACGCATCAATTGTAGTCGATAGCGATCTCCCGTGATAGTTTCGTTTGGTTTGAGCAGCTCGTAATAAACTACACCTAGCTGATCCCACCAAATGCAGAGCAGAAGCTTCGAACCATGGATATTCGGCCTTGCTGACG
>NW_019386014.1:139591-159220 GCF_000671375.1 Centruroides sculpturatus | reverse complement strand
AAGTTTAATAATAAAAAATAAAGATTTTTTATTATTAAACTTTTATAATTTTTTCAATATTCTGTTATTTTAAGTATAAAATAGAATATTGAAATTTCACTTTAACAAACTTATTTCAGTGAACTCCACAATTTTGTTATACTGGTATTTTACTATATAGCCACTCTGCTCAGAAATTTGAATATATTACAACATTGGTATGGATATGGTACATATACCTCTTACTACTACAGTTTTAATTTTAGTTTAGGTTTTGGAATGGTTTAGTGGTCTTTTGAACTACAGCAAATGAATATCCTGTAAAGTTTTATTTAAGCAGAGGCTTAAATCTTCTGTTAAATAAAACTTTACAGGAGATATTTGCATTAAATAAAACTTTTTGCTTATCTACTATGCTGAAGAAAATGCGTATAAATATTTCGGTGTGATAGTATATAAATGGTAAATTTCATGCTTGTACATACTAATCTAGTTGTGAAAATGTTGATCATATGGTAGTTTTGACTGTGATTTGTAATAGTTCCTAGATCTTCTGTACCTAATAATGGAGTTGTAAATAAGTAAATAGATGTCATAAAACATTGTGAATATAAAAATAAAGCTGTTTTCAAAAAACAGTATACAAAAACATTAACATTAAAATTTTATTAATTTGCATGTTGAGATTATTTCATCATATATGTTTATTATTAAAACTTTTAATGAATTAATTAGAGAAAAATATTTTTTTGTTTAGGTACATATTCTGAGTCTGTTGGAAGATAGCAAATTTGAACATTTTAAACCAGTTATGGATACTTATATTACTGGACATTTTGCAGCTGCATTAGTTTATAAGTATGTTTGTTCAAATATTTTAGATGAAAATTTCTTAAACTAGTTCCAAAATTTTCTAATTTTTATACTATTGAAAATTTTTATATCTTACAATTTTAGGGGTCTTTTAAGTTGTGTGATGCATTGTGCTGATCTTGTAAAAGATGCTGACAGACAAGATGCAATTCAGAAATGTTTTCATTCATTAGAATATATTTTTAAATTTATAATTCAATCAAGATTGTTGTTTGCAAGGTAAGTTAACAAATTGTGTGACTTTGTATAATCTAATATTATAATGTTACATTTGCCTTATGTACTGACTCATTGATTCATTCACTGACATGAATTGTGTGAACAGAAGCAAACTTCTTACATAAAATCAGAATGGTAGTGTAGAAATGGCACATTGAGTACATTGCCAGAAAAATCTGAAATCTCAAAAAAGATAAAATACAGTAAAATCATGCTTAACAAGGGGGATACGTTCCTAACGACAAAGTGTTAAACAAAACAGCGTTAAATGAGGTCATTTTAATATAGAGTAAATAGGGAAAGGGGAACACGCAATCAAAAATAAACAGATTTTACTTTAATTTTAAGTTATTTTTATATTAATTTGCATTCTAAGATTTGTTAAATAACACACAAATGTATGCACACAGAAATGTAAAATTCATTTTTGTGATGAAAGTCCTGGCTCTTCTGAAATTTTTGATTTTGTTTTTTTTTTTTTTTTTTTTGCGATGAACTTGTCTAGTGTCATTTGTTGCTTTCTTTTTCTTTCATTAAGCAAATGTCGGTAACAAGAGAACACATTTAAAATGCCTTGTCTTGCTTTTGCACTCCTTTCAAAATCTGGATCATTCGCTACAATTTGATCAATGATTTTGGTTATTGTTACCAAACTTTCAGTAAGGAAATCTGTAGAGAAATTCTTTGGGTTCTTCGTTTTCAGAATCTCTCTTTTCCAGTTCCACACGAATTCCATGTTCTGTCAGTTCTTGAAGGTCGTTGTTGGTAAGGCTCTCAATAGAAATCTGCATTAACTCCTCAGTATCCTGCTTGTCTACATCTCTTAGTCCTGCTGTATTGATTAGGTTTTGGTCAACCTAACAATACAGCGATAGGCTCTTCTCATTGAGAATTCTTGGATACCTTCAACCATAACTTCTTCCACACTTCGTTCATGCAGTTATCAGTTAGTTCTTGCCAAGCGAAGTTGATATTGCCTATGGCATCCATGACATTATATTTTTTTCCAAAATTGCACCAAACAAACATAGATTTAAGGAAAGTACAGTGCTACAACGAATTGCCAACTTTCGCTGATTGGTTTGTGTTTGGGAATAATTGTATTATATACAAATTGTTAAAATGCCACAGTAATTTGAATTGGTGTAAAGTTTGAGATTTTTTAAGGCTTCGAGCAGACTGCGTTATATCGAATCAGCATTAATCGAGGCAGCATTAAGTGGGGTCTTACTGTAGTTTTGACTATATGGTATGTCAAACCTTGTCCTTGTGCCTTGCAAAATATTATGGCATCAAAATAGTTCATTAATTAAATTTTTGGCTCTTCTTATAAGTAATCATTACATGATTTTAGTTAAATATTTGAAAATGACGACAGCCATCAAATTGGATTAACTCCACTTAGTATTACTTTCAATCAATACAGTTTATTTCTGTTTTTTAATGTCTTTTTTTAGTTTTTTAGAAATTTTGTTAATATTATATGCTTAATTGGGGATTTTATATTACTATAATTTAATATTAAATTAATATTTTTTATGATAGAGCTACAGGTGATCAAAATGAAGAAGCATTTAGATGTGATCTATCATCACTTTTTACATCATTTGGGAATATGCTTGCTATTAGTCATGATCCTGCAGTTTTACCTACTCAGGTATTAAATTTCAGTATTTTTGTATTACATTTTTTTTAAGTGTCTTTAAAATTGTATATAGATAATTAATGACTTTGAAATAGTCATAGGTCATTAGAAAGAATTTCGAGTTGTTTGCTATTTTTTGTACATTAATTATCTGTTACAATTGCATTTGTAAAAAATAAAATTTATCAAATTTTTTCAAATAAGTTATTTTAATTAAATTTTACTGTAAAAGTTTGAAATTTTAACCCCCCTCTAATTATTGATTTAAAAATTTTTTGTAGTTATTAATTTTCAGTTGTTAGTATCTATGTCATACTGTCTTTAATTGTAATGTCATATATAATAATAATAAAATATGTTGGGGTAAAAGATATACTGTAATATTTTATTTAAATTGTCAATCTAAATATTTTTAACAGGAATATGATTAATTCTAGTTTCATAAATTAAAATAATTAATTTATCTGTATAATCTTTATATTAAAATATAATTTAGAAACATACAGGAAAATAATATACACAATTTTTGTGTAGGTTTAAATTTATAAAGTTTTTAATTAATTTATTTTTATAAAATATAACTTACCAGAATTTACATCACAAATTATAAAATATTTTGTATTATTATAATTTATAATAATACAAAATTCATAATAAGAAAAATATTATGAAGAAAATTTTGTTTCATTTACAATACAGAATATTGTTTCATTTCAAATTTGTTTCATTTTGTTTCAATCTGGGGTGGCAAACCTTTTTGAGTTAGCATGCCATATTGTAAGCATACATAGCTTTAAAGATGTTTATGCCAAAGTTTTAGACTTCAAATAACAATATTTAAATAAATGAAATTAATATGCTGTAATTAGAATAAATATTAAAAATGCTGATTGAAAAAAAAATGATCAGATGATAAACCAAAAGGATGATTGAAAAAGACAGATGATAAATCGAAATCATTTGATACGTTGTGTGCCAGATGATTTCTCCTCAATTTTGGCATGTGTGCCATAGGTTCATCACCCCTGCCATGGCTATAATAAAGCAATATAATAGTTAATTTTCTAACATTTTTTAAAATCTAACTTACTTGAGGTCTCAGTTTAATTTTATGAAAAAGTGCAAATATATAGTTAAGAGAACTGACAAATTTAATGACTAACAATCTAAATTTATGTTTGTTATGCCTGATGAAGGTACAAATACCAATGTTTAAACAAAACCATAAATTAAAATGTATTTTCTGCTATATTCTTAAGTGCTTAAACAAAATTAAGTACTTAGTTATATCGAAAAATCATTTGAATAAAAATTTATTTAAAATTAATTTTTAATGTTCTTAAAAATTAACTTTAAATTACAACCTAAATTAAAAATTAAGAAGTCAGTTATTTTAATTTATGATCTTTTGAGTATGCTATTATGATATTGAATGCATATTATGATTATTTAGCATTCAAATTTTACAAGTAATTAGAAATAAAACTCAATATATTTATTATGATTATTATTTTATTGAATTGACTGGAAAGTTCATGCCAATTTAAAATTTGACGGTTGTGTTGATATAATCATAAGTCACTTGTCAGAATTAGTTTATATAAAAGTTATTATATAGTGTAAAGTAATTTTTGAATAAATTAATTTAAAAAGGATATTGTAAATAAATAAAAAGAGCTTAAATAAGATGAATTTGAGACATACAGTATTATATAATTTTTGGGAAGAAGCAAATATGACTATTTTTACAAACAATACATTTTAAAATTTATAGAGAAAACTCTTGTTACAAAGAACACGTTAATATTTTGCAAGTTTTTTATCAAGACAGTTTTGATGTAAATAATTAACTTTAAGCAAGATGTCTAGTAGAATTAATGACTATAGATACAAGGTGGCTAACTAGGCATTGAGAAGTTGCTATAATTTTTGTCATAATAATGCAATGATAATAAAATTTGTGTGTACATGTATATTAATCAATGGAATTTTATAATTCCCACATTGATAGTTTGGACAATGATCAAGAGAGATTGCAAATGCAGTGAAAAAAAAGATGATGGCTGACTACTTATCTGATTGGTAATGAATGCAGATTGCTGCATGCTGTGAGATGTAGAAATTAGTGGTTGCAGATGCAGATGCACAGAGAAGTGATGTCAATCCACATTACAATCTGAGGAAAATGTGTTGTTGGTGGATGGCACTAATTACTACATTGAATGTTAAGATATGCATCCACATTTCCATTTAATAAGGTATATGTTAAATAATTTTCATTATTGCATTACAAATACAGAAATTATAACAATTTCTCAATGTCTAGTTACTTTCCACCCAGCCTACAGTAGGATTTGTACAGTAACAGTGGAGAAAAAAGCAACAGTGTTAAATGCTATTGCTTATCTAACACAATGTAGTACAACTTAACGATCACTTGGCTTTCTTTCACCTTTATTCTGGTTGAAAGAAAGCCAAGTGATCGTTAAGTTGCACTACATTGTGTTGGATAAGCAATAGAAATGGAACACGACACAATTTCAAGAAGATAAACAAGATAAATGTTAAATGCATTGAAAGTATAAAAGACAGATATTTGAAAACTTGTATTTTAGACAATAAAGAAAATAAAGACAATAGATAAAATTAAGCTACAATAATAATCAGTGAAACCATTCATGAGTGCAATAAGGATATCCATCTTCAACAGTCCTAAAACAAAATTACACCAAAAAATAATGCTCTGTATTTGATGGAATTTACAAAGGTATTCTTTATTTTGAACTGCTTTGACTCAATGAAACTGATACTGTTGATAGATAGTATTTAAATTCTCAGTTTAAAAACTGTATATAAATACTGTGTGTGTTTTTTTCATATTCCTTCAATCAAAAAGACTTGCAATTGAAAATGGGTTTTTTTTATTTCATTTACTATATAACATGTTTCAGCCACCAGTGATGGCCCTCCTCATATGTATAATATAGACATCACCAATTAAAATAATTAATTTAAAATTTTGTAGAGTTTTAAAGTACAATTTAAAACATTACAAACCAATATCAAAATCATTTTTTAATTTTTTTCCCCTAGCTTCATGATATTTTCTTCTCTTCAGGAATTTAAATAATGTTAATCCATTGTCCATATCATATTTCATGATAAATAATATATTAATTTAAGCAATTTGTAATTGTCAATTGCTAAAAAATATTAAAAATAAGACATTAATTTTTTTATTCAGATAATGCTGCCTTATGATGAAAACCTGGAAAAAATTGAGAGAGTACAACTATAAAATTCTGAGTTTCTAGCTCTTTGTTATCTCTGATTCTCATTACTTCTATTCTTTTCACAACTTTTATTGGAGGGAAATCTTAATGAATTTGAATATTTAATCAAATTCATCAAAAGTGTATTGAAGATTCTTTTAATTCTAAACACTAAATTTTATCATGGGCATCTACCAATTTCCCGACTAATGAGCTAGGAATGAAAGAGAATAAGAATAATATATTTTTGATTTAAGATTTATAATAAAACTAGAACATTTATTTTACTTTATAGTTCAAAAAATTTGCATGAGCTTTCTAGATAAATAAATATAATGACTTCATAAATATATTATCAAATTTTTGATTATTTTCTAGATAGCTTTAGTTAGCAGTTTTAGTCATATCTATGAACAGTTATTAAAAGTGCTACCTGTCCAAGAAGTTGCTAAAGTTATTAAAATGACCATTGATAAATTAACAGCTGAATCTCCCATTGCTTTAATTCAAGCTAAATTACAATGTATGCTTGAAACTGTGAAGAGTTGTGTATTTCGTGATTCAGGTACATTCATAAATTTTTAACTTTATTAAATATATATTTACAAAATTAAATTTTTTACTTTATTTAAATTACATTTTAAAGATTAACAATAGATGCAAGATTTTTAACCTCTTGGGATGCCATGTGTCGTATATGACACACAATTTTCCTTCCAAAGAATGAGAAGCAGCTCTGCTTTTTTGCTCGCTAAACAATTATATTAGTTATACATTTTGTCACTAGAGTTTAGTGAAGCTTATTAGACCACATGCATCCCACTGTGACAGAGACAAAGGAAAATATGTGATTGTCTGAGCATTTGTTTTTGGAAGTGATCATAAGTATGACTGCTTGATGTTTGTATTCAGTTTTCTCTACTTCTATTGATTATAATTTTACAATTTAAACATGTTTTTGTTCAGGAGACTTCTAAGATTATATAAGAGTATTTTTTTAAAAACTATATTAATAACAGTATTTCATGAGATGAGCTAACTTTTCAACATGTCGTATATGACACATTGAGTCTCTGTGTTAAAATAATTACATTACAGTGTATGAACTGTTTTCGTATTTGCAAGTTATTTACTTTTATACATATTTGGTCATTAGGACAGCAATATGTATTCTATTATTTATTTTCATTTTTTATTAAATTAATTTATTAATAAAAATAATGATTTATTTTTATTCATCACAAATTTCTGTGATTTGTTTTTTGTCTACTTATTTATTTGGTCTGCAAGATTTTGTTTATTAAGAACTTATAAATTATTATCATAAATCACATATTTATAATACATGTCAATGATTTAGTTGTAATTTCTCATTGTCAACAGTCGAAATAAGAAAGAAACATGATAGGACACATGATATTGATAGAAATTTGTCTGAAGTGTAAGGCTGGTTCAGTGATAAAGACAATGACAAAACATTTTTTCTTTGAGCAGACTGTCCTGGAGAGAGTAAGTCATTAGTCTGCTCAAAGAACAAATTAAAAAAGTGTCAAAATCGTTATCACATTCAGACAGTACAGGCAATAAGAAAAAAGAAGGGAACAATAAAAATGAAGAAAAAGAAAATCATACAAAAAGTACTCCAATATTGCATCCCAGTGAAAAACGAAATCTGTAGAGAAATTTTTTGGGTTCTTCATTTTCAGAATCACTATTTTCCAGTTCTACATGGATTCCTTGTTCTGCCAGTTCTTGAAGGTAATTGTTGATAAGACTCTCACCAAAAACCTGTGGTAACTCCTCAATATCCTGTTTGTCTATATCTCCTCATCCTGCTATATTGATTAGGTTGAGTTTGATCAACCTAATGATACAATGATAAGCTCTTCTCATTGAGAATTCTTGAATACCTTCTGCCATAACTTCTTCCACACTTCCTCTGTGCATTTATCAGTTAATTCTTGCCAAGCAAAGCCGATATTGCTATGACCTCCATGATGTTATATTTTTTCCAAAATTGCACCAAACAAACATAGATTTAAAGAAAGTACACCTTTTTGCCACCTATTTCTGATTGGTTCATGTTCGTCAATAATCATATTATGTATGAATCAATAAAATGCCACGATAATTTAAATCATCATAAATTTTGAACTTTTTTTTAAGACTCCAAGCAGATGGTGTTATATCATTATATTGAATCAGTGTTAAGCGAGGCAACATTAAGCGGGGTCTTACTTTATTTTAACAGCAACATTCAAAACGTTTTTAAAAATAATAGCAATAGTAATTTTTAACAATACAATTCTAAATTGCAAAATTGTTTTGTATGTAATAATAATTGTCTTTTCATGTTTAGCATGTGTCTAAAGAAATAGCTTAGGTTATGCAAAACCATATCAGATTATAGTTTTTATTGCAACTTGACTTTGCAACAACTGTTTTAGCTAAATAGAACTGATTCAGTAATTTAAATAAAAAATTAAAACATTAATATAATTAGTAATGTATGTCATAAAAGCACATCATATTATAGCATACAAAGACAAAATTATAGCAAGTGAAGCCTGCTGAAAAGTTTAACAAGTCATTTCATTAAAACTGTGAATGTAGACTATCCAAAACAGCATTTTTACTTGTCCTTTTTCATACCAGGAACTATTCCAAAACATACTGAGATTCAAAACTTTTATTTAAGACTATAACCTCAGTAAATTATGTAAAGGGAGGTGTATTCTGGTCTTTGATGGTGCTGGCACATTTTCTGGACAAGAGTTTACAAATCATTGTTTGATTTGTAAACTCATAAGTTGAATATGCTGCTACTACAAAAATGGATGGTCATAAATAGGTTTACCTTTGCTGTTGATAATGTATTTATTATTACTGTAATTTCTGGGATAGAATCCAATCCAGGGCCATTATCCCGTTTGCCACAACATAGTGGTCATATGGATATGCAAAGGAAGGTGTATGGGATGCCTCGCAGCATTAATCCCACAGTATTAGACAAAGCTACTCTATCAGAAGTGTTACCTAGTCAAGAATTTAATTAAGTGTCACAAGAACATGAAAAATGCGATCCTGTTGACATCAGAACTTCAAGAATACAGGATTATTTTGATACGATATGAGAAATAGAAAATCAAGCATCAGAAGAACAACATTACTCTTTAAAATCAATATATGAATTAATACAGGAAAAATTCACTCAATTAAATACAGAATTACAAATAATTAAGTCAGAAGTCAATGTACTGAAAGAAGAGAACAGAGTTTATCAGGTTGAATGTAAGAAAATTATACAAAAATTAGATGAATTTGACTTAATAAGTAAGGAACTAAAGGTATGTTTGATTTGAAATTGATCAACTAATGAGAGAACCAATAAAAACATAGTAATTATTAACTATCCCTTTAAAACTATTGACTGTTTAAAATAAATTGAATATTTCATTATTACAGAATTAGGCATAACTAGTAATTCAATAGAAAGTCTAATTAAGTTAACAAATAATGATTTTAAACCAATTGTGAAAATTATATTAGCTTTGGTATATGCTAGAAACTTAATACTTAAAGAATTCTGGGCTAAGAAACCCAATTTTATCACAGAAGAATTGAATAAAATAATATCCACAGCGGATCTATGCAAAAGATCGAGATTGAGGGAGAAAAAATTGCAGACAATAGTCCAACAGGAAAAGGCTAAAGGAAGTAAAATAAGGGTTAGGGACAATTACTATATTAGCAAAGAGATGATCTACATATATGACTTCAATTTAGAAAAAGTTATTCAATTAAAAGGTTTTTTAGGTTTAAGCTAAGTAATACATTGATTGTACCTTTAAGAAAATCTTCTGTTTCTATGGAATCTTTAAATATGTTTGATAACACTGTAAAGTACTATCTTATTTTATCATATCGCTCTACAACAATTCTTATCAGAAAGAGCCGTTACCTAATGGGTATTTTACGCGGGTTTATGTTTGTTAGTTGCCAGACCTGGACTTTTCGCATGCACCGAAGTAAATTAAGGACAAATTAGTCAAAAATCAAAAAATATTTAATAAAGATCTAGAAATACTATTTACAATATGTACAACAATCAACAAATTTATTCAATCAAATCAAATCCAAAAGTCAACCCGACAAAATCACAATCTTATTCTAACTTAGAACTATTCCCCTTGGAATTTTGACAAAATTCAATCCTTAACTTAGGTACAGAATTTCTTATAACTACAAATCCTAACCGTCACCTCAAGTATACTAGGAACCTTTTTCTCAACTCAAGACTTTCCTATTTTTTGATCCACAAATCGAATACTGCAATCGCGTTGGACTATTTCCTATTGGACACCTCGTTCACTGCTACTAGCACACCAACGCTTATTCCTTGCAGGAGCTCACCTCTGCTGTCTTCACTTGAGCTACGCTATTTATAGTCTGAGGTGACGTCACAGTTTCTAAATGAGACATTCCCCTCATTTACATACTTACACGTAACATTCACTTTTTTCTTGTTTATCTGATAGCTTAATTCCCGACAATACTTTGTTAACCTTTTACAGTCTTTTGTTGAACAATTATCAGGATGTTTTCCTTTAAGGTTTAACAAGTTCCTAAAAGTCTGTGGGGTCTTTCCCCCCTTTCGGTGCAGGCTTACTATCTGCTGCTCGGGCGTGCACGTGAGTGTGAGTGTTAGCTGTGGCGCTTTCTTTTTTCGTCGGTGAGTTGGTTTTATCTTCTCTTTTTTAACTTTCTAAGGTAACGGGTGAGGAAACCTTTGTCTTAACTAAACATAAGCCCCAAACAAAAATATAATAAAAGCAAAATAAAAGTAACTAAAAAGAACGCTCGGACTTGGTTCCTTACAACACAACTGAGAAAATAATAGAGGATAACAATCAAAATGGGAATAAACATAACCAGATAGACACTAATATTGGTTTATCGCCAGATTCAGTAACTACAGTAACTAAGTGCGAAAAGTCCAAAGTACTAATAAGTTTTTGGAATATCCAAGGGCTTCAAGGGAAACTATATACAGATACACTACAAGCTTATATGAAAGTTAATTCAGTTCTTGGGTTTTCGGAAACTTGGTTAACATATTTAAAAACAGAAGATAAAAACACTTCTGGAGCATACATTCATAGTACTAGAAAGTAAAGCACAAAGGACTAGTAGATTTGGTCATCCCTCTAGTGGTCTATTGTTACTAATAAGGGAAAGTCTCGGCAAGTTAAAATTTTGCAAAATAGATGATAAATATATCTTTGTTGAGATAGAACTGTCATTGTTTTAGGTCACTCTGGGATGAACCACGTTTAGGTCTTATACTTATATACTTATCACTAGAAATTATATACTTACAAATTTCTAGAAATTCAAAATATGATACTACAGAGATCAAATATCATCAATTTTTGGATTATTGGGGAGATGTAATGGCCGAATAGATGAGGTAATGGATACTAAATACAAAAGTAATAGTGTAATGATGAATAATATTAGAATATCCAAAAATAAAATAATTAATACAGAAGGAAGATTGTTACTTGATTTTGTACAAGATAATGAATTATATATTTTAAATGGTAGGCTCCCCAATGATTGTCCTGCAGAATATACCTTTTTATCTCGTTCTGGTAAATCCATAATTGACTATATTATCTGTTTTGAATTTGTTTTAAATCAGTCTAGTAATTTTAAAGTTATAGACAATGATATATCTGATCATTTTCCAGTGCATTTGGAATTAAGTGGAATTATACATGGAGATAATGAATTTCAAAATCATAAAAACAGTCAAACTCGTAAAAAGGACACTGGATGACAATTCAATCTGTCAAAATTTAAAACTGAAATCAATAAACTATTTGAGATTTTGGATTCTGAATTTAATAATACTCCTATACAATATTATGATAATTTGCTGAGGATAATGAATTTGTATTTCTATAAAGCTATTTAAATAATAAGAGAGTACAATAAAAACAAGTCTGGTTCAATAATAATTGTTATCACCACAAGATCAAAAACCTACAAAGTTTACATTTCAGAAATACAAACTCGGATCAATCATTGAAAGAATATTTGGAAAATAAGAAAAGTTATCTAAACTTGGTGAAAGCAAAAAAGAAGAAATATTTTTCAGTGAGGAGTGATCAGTTGTTAAAATCAAGAGATACAAAAAATTTTGGAATATTATAAATAAATTTCAAAAAACCACCAATTATGAATACCAAATGCTATGTATCATACAATAATTGGTGTCAGTATTTTAATGAATTTTCAGTCAATTATAAAAACAATTATAAAGACAACATCCTACAACTTAATATAACATTGAACCAATCATTGGTAGAAGTATTCAATTCCTAACTATATAATCAAAAATCTCCCGACAGATGCCATCAAGTTTTTGATTAGTCAGTATAATAAATTTTATAATTCTGGTATTATTCCTAAAGATTGGAATACAGTTATTTTTCAAATGATATTCAAAAAGGGCAAAAGAAATCATTCAGCTAATTATCGTCCAATTGCCCTCTTGTTGGGCTTTCGAAAGTTCTTTACATCAGTGCTACTGTCAATGTTCATCGACTGGATTGATTGAAATAACTACTTAAACAATATGCAGTTTGCATTTACAAAGAATAGAGGTACCCAAATTGCTTTATTTACACTAATTGCTCTAGTCCAACTTCAGTTGTATAAAAAGAGAGACAAAGTTTTTGCATTATTTTTGGATATAGAAAAAGCATACAATTCTGAGGTTATTACAACATTACAAAGTAAATTGATTAAATATCGAGCAGATGATAACATAGTGAGAATAATTGGGGAATTATTTGGGCATTATGATGTGATAGTTAATTATTAAACACTTTAACAGGGATTGGCCATCCCTACAAGTGGATAGAGGTTTATTACAAGGTGACCCTTAGTCCCCTTATCTTTTTAACTTTTTTGTTCAATATAAATGAATGTTTCGATTGGGAAGACAATGAATTTTCTATTGATGACCAAATAGTTCACTCCATATCATATGTTGATGATGTCGTAATAGTTGCCCCTAGGGCTGCAGCTCTTTGTAGAAAAATTAAAAAAGCTCATGAATATTTCAATAAATTAAAATTAAAAATTAATTCAAGTAAATCTTCAATAATAATTTTCTGGAATGGATCTAGAGTTGCTAAGAAAAGTACATCCTATTATCTGAACAACTTACAACTTATGATAATACAAGAAGTTAAGTTTTGGGTATGGTCCTGATCCTACACTAACTTTCAAAAAACAATATAAAAAAGCTATTTCCAAATCTAACCTATTGATCAATAATATGGTGAAGTTGTTTTCTCAAATTAAACTTAAGAATATATTTATTCGCTTTAGACTGTTTAACTGGATAATCATAAATGCCATAAGCTATGCCTCTCCAATTTGGAGCCTCACAGGTTATAAAAAATTTGACATAATTCAAAACAAATTCATCTAAAATTTTTACTCTAGAATATAACATACCTGGATATGCTCTAAGACTAGAACTTAATAGATTCAAACTAACTCCCTTCTTTGTAAAAATGTTCACGTTCATTAATTTCCTTTTCATGATTAGAGATAATGGAAATTTACCTTCTAAACTGTTGTTCTTGTTATGTCAAAAATCTTGTCAGAACCCACAGAAAAGTTCTTGGGTGAACCAAATGACAAATATTGTCGACGACTTTGGTGTTTCTATAACTCCACTGCTGGAAAAATCAGAAACTAGCAACCTGATTAAAACTCAACTAATCCAAAATACATTAGAAATTTCTCTATCTCAAGACATTGGAGAAATGTACAATCGGAAAGAACCAGAGTGGTACAGCATTATTCTCGATTATCCTTTTAATAATAACTATATGTTATCGAATATGCCGTTTGCAATCAAGAAATTTTTTTATCCAACTTAGATTAAATAAAAAGATGATTATGGTAAATAATAAAATTTATGAATTCTCGAAAACATACTGTCCAAGATGCAAAGAAATATTGACTAAACTTCATATGTTCTGTGAGTGCAAGGAAGACCAGAAACTAAGAATTAAAGGTGATCTAAATCAACTAAATACCTTTAAGGAGGAAAACCAACTGTATCGGTTATTTCATTTAGCAAACACTACAATGATATACAATTTGTATAATTTCACAAAAAATTTTTGTAACCAGCCTCTCTAATTTTATATGTAACAATCCTGATACACATAGGTATTGTAATTTTAGGCTACTTAGTGTTATATGATTGTTGTTTATGTTGATACAAGTAAATTTTAATATAATGTAAGTCTAACACCTATTATAACAGGCTATGGCCTATTATGAATAATAAATTTGATTTGATTTGAAATTATGTGAAAGACAAAATGTTCACTGGTGATTGGTTAATATAAAAAGGAACTGTATAATTGATATACATCAGGAAGTAATCTAAAACTCTACCTCAGTGTGTTTTAGATTAATTCCTGGTAAAAAAAGACAAGTAAAGATACTGTTGATAGCTACTTTTGATAACCTACCTACATTCCATGGGTTTAATAAACTTTAGTATCCTGGATTACATACTTTTTTGTTAGTCATTTCATGTTCAAATAATAACTAAACAAATAAATAAAATAACTAATTTGAGTATCAGTAACACAAGACTAATTACAGTAAGATAAATAACTTGGATATCCATTTACATTAATCATGCCCATTATTATCACAACATAGAATCAACTAGTTTTTTACAGTCCAGATTTATTCTCAATTCACATGTATGGTACACTGTTGAATAGCATTTGAGATTTTCTGGAGTGTTAATTTTCATAGTCTTAAGAACAGATCTTTTCATTGATGATCAAAACTTCCAACTTGTTGGATTTGTGATAAAGCATTGTCCTGTTGAAAAGTGAATAAATCATCTGGACACAAATTTTTATTGCTTGATGCCAGAAAATGCTTCAGAATTTTCATATATCAGGATTAATGAAACTTTTAATCTTATTACAATTTTCTTTTTGTATTTTATAGTCACAAATATCACTAAATTTTTGAGCAGTTGTATAATACCTGTTTTAAACTAATTACATGGTACTATGAATACTCTAAATACTTCTATTAACACTTAATTGAACTGTTTATAAAGCATTTAAAATAAAATATAAGTGAGAAGTTCAGAAGTTTTTATTGATATAAATTTTCATTACTTTCATAAATTTATATTTAAAAAATTTATTCTTAGAAACAAACATTTGATTATTTTACTGTGTGCCATTTTTCTATTTCCTATTCATATTTTAATGATATTAATTTAAAATAAATTAAAATTCTTTCTAAGTTTTTAAGAGAAGAGAGAACAAATTTTTAAAATTTTCTATATTTGTGAATAAATGGATATAAATTGGTGATATTTGAATGCATATTTGATTTTTTTTGTTACATTTTAACTTGTTAATTAATTTATTTTTAAATCAGCTANGACTCAATGAAACTGATACTGTTGATAGATAGTATTTAAATTCTCAGTTTAAAAACTGTATATAAATACTGTGTGTGTTTTTTTCATATTCCTTCAATCAAAAAGACTTGCAATTGAAAATGGGTTTTTTTTATTTCATTTACTATATAACATGTTTCAGCCACCAGTGATGGCCCTCCTCATATGTATAATATAGACATCACCAATTAAAATAATTAATTTAAAATTTTGTAGAGTTTTAAAGTACAATTTAAAACATCTAATGCTTTTTAAAATTATTATTATTATAGATTCAAGATTATACCTTATGGATGTTTTTATTTGCCATCTACAAGTACATCTTTTACATCAACAAGAATTAAGACTTTGTGCAGATATTCTTGGAGAAATGTTAATATTCATGCATCATGAATTGGAACAACTTGAACAGTCACAAGCAGATCAAGATCTCAAAGAAACCAATTATGGACATGGTAGCAACTTTATTATGTCATTGGCTGGATTAAGTATTAGTCAAGAAGTAGAAATGCTTGTTCTTGGGCTTTTAGAAGCATTAATATACACATTAAAAGAAATTGACAAAACTTCATTAGTTGCAGTAAGTATTATTAGAAATTTAATAATTCATATTTTTTTATGCTATGTAGGTGTACATTTAAATGTAAAGAATAAAACATACTGTACATATAATTTTTTTTTATGATTATGTAGTATACATAAACTGTAATACAAGATATATCTGTAATTAAATAAATTTTTCAATAAATATATTATTCAAAGAACAGTTTCTTTTGTTACATGAAAATATCAACCTCAACAAACTTTTAAATCTAAAAATAACTGTTATATAAAATCACCTAAAAATTAAAATTTGAAATATAAAAATAGTTAATTGTTAGTGAAACATTTTTGTTCAGAGAAAGTTAATTCTTATAAATTTATATTAATATTTCAATAATAGGGACCTCTTGTGGCTTGTTTGATAGCTTTGTTACGTCTAACGAGGGTGCAACATTATTGTCAGTTATGGGAAAAATTTGGAGACAAAAATTCTATAAGAGATCATCAACAATTGAGAGACTTTTTGTTCAATACATTTTTTGTGTTTCGAGAATTAGTGAAACAAGAAGTGTTTTCGAAAGATTGGATGGTACTTCGAATGGTGATGAATCAGTAAGTTATAATTTTTATATTGTAAACATTAGTTTATACAATAATATAATTTTAATTTGCAATTTTATAATTTAGAATTTTGCAACAACAGAATTTATATAATTTATAGGAATTTTGAAATATTCAAATTATATTTCATTTTTAAATGTTGTTTCATTTAATTAAAAAATATATTTGTTTTCAAACTATACAGTGGACTTCAACTTAATTATATCAGTTTTATTGAAAAAGATTTTTGTTAGCTACTTATATAAGAAATCAATTACCAACATATGTGGCTAATACTGCAGGTTAAGTTTAAAACTATTTCCATAAAGTAAATATTGCTTTAAGGCATGACAGCCATTTTTTTTTTACATTCTAATGCAAGTAAAAGCCTAAAAACATATTTACACTATCATTATTAACCCTCCTACCACAAGGCAGTGTCAGATCCGACACATCTTATTTCTTTTCGTTTGCACAGGAATCAACGCTAGTGTTGAGGGGCTGTGACCATAAATTACCCTATCAGGCAGTAGTTCATAAGACAGCAGCATGGAAAAATAAGTCTTCTACCCTCAATTTTTCTCATAATTTAGGTACTATTAGAGTTCACTCTGCTGCGGTGTCATATACGACACCCCTTTGTGATGTACAATATCATTTTTTCATCATGTTAGCCTAAAGAGCTATTTTTGATTATCTACCGTTGTTTGGCAGATTACTATAGCAGAATATAAATGGTTTACTACGGACAAAGAAATTCGTCAAGATTTGTTATGGTAAATCCTAATGGTCGTAATAAAAATTTTTCAAAATTTCTATATAATGATCTGAAGATGCTTGTTTCTTTCTGTCCAAAGAAAAATAAAACTGTAGTCCTCATATCATCCATGCATTACACTGGCAAAATTGTCCAAATCACCCAAAAACCTGCCGTAGTTGAATTTTATATTGTGACTAAAGGGGGCATGGATGTTTTTGATAAGTTATGTTATTCAAAATCTGTCAAAAGAATGACAAATCGCTGGCTTATGCGATACTTGTATGGCATTTTAGATGCAGCCGCAGTAAATGCCTATGCAATCTACAAGCTAAATATGCCACAAGAACATAAAAGCAACAACTGTCAGGCTGAATTTTTGAAAAAACTTTTTATCATTGAAAAAAAAAGGATGACATGTTTCTGCATTAGTAAAACATTGACAGAAGATATGTGCAACATCATTGGAATAGAAATGCCAGAAAATGCACCATCACTAAATCCATCCACATCAACAAGTCCATGAAAATGTTCCTTTTATGGATGGAAAAAGAATCTAAAAGGGATTTGTCTGTCATGCATATGATTAAATAAATAAAAATAAAAACATTTGTTCTTAAAAAATAAATATTTGTTACTAATTTTAAAAAATGTAATTGTAATTGTAATTTTGTAAATAAAAAAAAGTTTATTCCTAATTAAACACAATTTTGTAAGTTTTGTAAATATACATATTTACTTTAATGTGTATTTATTTAAACCAAACAAACCTGATTTATCAAGGGGAAAAAAGGGTTTTTGGCTAAGTGTTGTATACGCATACAACACTTATACAAAAACACATGAATACGGCCTTGTGACACGTCACAAGGCCGTATGCATGTGTTTTTGGCTAAGTGACACGGCCTTGTGACATGTGTCCTGACAGTCCACCTTGTGGCAGGAGGGTTAAACTGGTGGCTGTGTACTATGCCGGACCAGAGTCAAGGCATAGCAACCAAAACAAATTAAATAAGTGTGTCAGTGTCAGTGTCAGTGTCTGTATTCAGGAATTTCCTAACAATATGACATGTATTCAATATAATGGCCTTCTGTAGTGTGATGGATGTATTTCTATTCAATTGTAACGTTCCCAGGCTTTTGTGTAGTGTGTGTGGTATCACACCTGTACAGGAGAGAATGACAGGTACAATAAGCACCCTATCCATCCTCCACAGACGCCTTATTTCCTAGGCGAGTTCTGTGTACTTGCTAACTTTTTCAGTGCATGTGTTTTGTACATTGTGAGTGTTTGCAATGGCTATGTCTATAATGTATGTGATGTTATTGTGTTTGTCAATGAGTGTGATGTCTGGTCTGTTGTGGTAAATTGTTTTATCTGTGATTATGGCTCTGTCGTAGTACATTTTGTGCGTGTTGTTTTCCAATACTGTCTGTGGAATGTATTTGTAGTATGGTTTGTGCATGTCTAATAATTTGTGTTTCTTTGCAAGCTCTTGGTGTATTATATTTGCTACTTGATTATGTCTGTGTAAATAATCTGTCTGTGCCAAGAGCTTGCACCCAGATGTAATGTGTTGTATAGTTTCTGGCATGATGTGACATTTTCTGCATGTGTCATTTGTGAGTGTTGTATCTTTGAGTATGTGTTTTCTGTAGTTTTTAGTGTTTATGACCTGATCCTGTATGGCAATCATGAATCCTTCCGTCTCCCCAAAGAGGCATCCCCGATCTAACCAGCTGTTTGACGCAGTTTTGTCAACAAAATCCTGGGCCAGGTCATAAGGATGCCTGCCATGGAGTGCCTTTCGAGCCCACGATTGCTTGATGGTGTCTATGCTTTTTATGTGTTGTGTCATGTCTGTATGTTGTGAGTGTAAGTTTAATGGTGTGTTATTTGAGTCTGCTAGAGTTACTGCTTTATGTAACTGTGATGTTTCTTGTTTCTTGTAGAAAAACTCTCGCAGTGACTGTATTTGTTTGTAGTGAAGGTTAACTATGTTGATCAGGCCATGTCCGCCATCTTTACGTGGAAGGGTTAATCTTTGTATGGCAGATTTAGGATGATGTTGTTTATGCTTAGTAAGTGTTGTTCTTGTTTTCCTTTGGAGTTGCTCGAGATCTGTGTGAGTCCAATGTACAGTCGACCAAGAGTATGTGAGTACTGGGATGACATATGTGTTTATTGCTTTAACTGTGTGTTTTGCATTTA